>NC_054558.1:12767277-13067277 GCF_017654505.1 Polyodon spathula
TACGGGGCACGTAATTCCTGCTGTACAGTGCTCTCACAGGTCGAGAGGGAGATTGTTGATTCATTCACTGTCTGTCTGTCTGTGTCTTTGTGTCACACTCACTCACACTCACACATTCTCACTCACACACTCTCTCACACACTCTCTCACACAAACAGACACAGACAGACAGACAGACACACACACACACACACACACACACACACACACACACACACACACACACACACACACACACACACCTTTCCGCTTATATCACATGTGGCTGGAGCCTAATTAATCATCAATTATTGAATAAAGGCTGCAGTTACACTCTCACATGTTTTTGGCAGTGATAGGAAATTAACCCATCCCTGCCAACCACCACTAAAACACAAAAAAACCCTATTTACTTGTGAGCCCAAAAACTAGCAAAGTTTCACAGGAAAATATGCTCCAGTTCTGATAAGTCTGTTGAGGATCACTGATGGACTGCAATTTTCAAGTCTCGCCTTAAATTTTCGATTCGAAGTCAGGACTTTGACTGGGTCACGCAAGAACATTAATTCTCTTCTTGCTCAACCACTCCAGTGTGGCTTTGGCTTTGTGCTTTGAGTCATTGTCCTACTGAAATGTAAATTTCCTCCCCAGTTTCAGTGTGTTGGCAGACTCCAAGAGGTTTTCCCTTAAGGACTTGCTTGTACTTTGCACCATCCATTCTCCCCTCTATCCTGACAAGCTTCCCAGTCCCTGCTGAAGAGATGCATTCCCATAACATGGTGCTGCCACCACCATGCTTGACAGTTGGGATGGTGTTGACTGGGTGATGTGCAGTGTTGGGCTTGCGCCAGACATAACGCTTGGAATTTAGACTGAAATGTTCAAATTTTGTCTGTATAATCACAAAACCTTTTTTCCACATGTCTGAAATATCATCTTTATGCTTTTTCACAAACTCCATACCAGCTTTAAGATGAGGCTTTTTGAGTAATGGCTTCTTTCTTGCCATCCGTCCATACAGACCAGCTTTGTATAGGGACCAGTTTATTGTTGATGTGTGAACACTGACTCCCATCTCAGAAACAGAACTTTGCAGATCTCTCAAGGTCATTTTTGGCTTCAGAGTGACATCCCAAACTAGTTTCCTGCTTGCCCGGCTGCTCAGTTTGGGACGGTGACCTGATTTGGGTAGTGTCTGGGTGGTATGATGCATTTCCTCTTCTTAATGATGGACTTCAATGTGCTGACCCTTCTTCTGCTCTGTGCCTCTCTACCACTTTATCCCTGACTTGTTTCGAAAGCTTTTTGGTCTTCATGGTTGCTTTGTTGGATCACTATGTGAGTTGCAGCTTGAAAGTCTTTATTTACCTGATGAATCTGTTATTCTCTGTAAATCTTACTTATTTATATTCTATGTGCATTTTTTAACGTTATCAATGTGCAGTAGTTTGTGTAGATTCTACATCTAAAATTTGAAAGCGTTGTGGAGTACGCTCAGGTGTCAACAAAACTGAAAACTTTGCAGGTGGGTGAATACTTTTGCAAACCACTGTGTATACATATTCCCTGGGACATTTTAAAATGTATGAGATACAATGGAAATGAAAAGGTGTGATATTTTATCAAAATGTGGGAATTATACTGATTTATTTTTTTATTAATGTAGTTATTTGCCTGGTGTGAGCGCCGATACTATTTGTCATGTTGTGGAATCCTTTTAAACGACTCTATATAAACAGCAAGATGAATTGCCTGATTAAGAATATAAGTAGAACATAGGAAAGGTTACAAACGAGAGGAGGCCATTCAGCCCATCTTGCTCATTTGGTTGTTAGTAGCTTATTGACCCCAGAATCTCATTAAGCAGCTTCTTGAAGGATGCCAGGGTGTCAGCTTCAACAACATTACTGGGGAGTTGGTTCCAGACTCCCACAATTCTCTGTATAAAAAAATGCCTTCTATTTTCTGTTCTTTATCTAATCTCCATTTGTGACCCCTGGTCCTTGTTTCTTTTTTCAGGTCAAAAAAGTCCCCTGGGTCGTTTACACCAGTCTTTAATTAAAACAACTGTTGATTTTACAAAACTAGAGCCAGGTTCTCTTAAACACTTTAAATGTATTGTTGTTTGTTATATTATATAACACTAAGAATATTTTTTCTCATTTAAAAAAATATTAAAGAATGGAGAAAACGCCTTGAAAATATCACCCCCTGAAATATCACTGAAATATCAAAAATGACTACAAAAGATTTAGAAGTGAGTAGTTTTTCGAGATTTACGATTATACTGTATTTACAGTATAATCGTAAATCTCGAAAAATTACTCACTTCTAAATCTTTTGTAGTCATTTTTGTATTATTTTAGTATACATACATGTTAATTTGGATTCATATGTTGTTTTTTTCTGACTTTATGTGAACGAAAAGACACACATTTGCCCGTTTTCCCATTGGAAATAGGGATATTTTGAAATATCACTGTCCTGGTCACAAAAAAGCAAAGTTTGTGGGGAATAATAGCCATTTTCTATACCTCTGAGGCATAAGCAATTAGGAAATAACACTTACTACCCAGGAACAAAAAACAAACAAAAAAAATTGTACACTGTGTTAATAAAGCATGCTGCCATTACTTAATTTGTGCACAAGAGGGCGACGCAATCAAATAAACAAGTAGATATGGGTGTGCCATAGGTTGTGTGGTTTATTGCAGTGTGATGTAACACCATTTAGGAAGGAGGGATTTTTTTTAATATTTTCTATATTTGGGATTGTTTGCCCTTCTCTGCTGATTGTTTTTTGAAGTGATGTAATCAGATTGGACACAGTATTCTATTACCACAAATCACACACTTGTTAAGAGCAAAGGCAGCCAGTGATCCTGACAGTTTCCTTAAAAACCCAAGCATACATTGAAACTGGGCCAAGTGATTTCTTATTGATTAGTAACTGTATCTTTTACACACACCTCTATTTCACTGATGCTGAAATCCTCCGAGACAGTGAGATCACAACACACCATCTGCACCATTCAGAGTAAAATGAACAAGGTAGTACAGCAGTAACAGACTTGCTGGAAGGCAAGACAAGCAAACTGGGAACTTTCTTTAACCCAGCGTAGTACAGATGTCTGTTTCAAAGATATGTTTGATACAACACGAGTTTCTTTACAACAGCACTTCTGAGACCTATGTAGCTAATGGCCGTGAAGAATAGATACTATTGATGGAGTTACTTTGTTAGCTGAACTCTCCATAGCAGTTCTCATGTTTTAATATTGGAGTTACTTTAGCATAGGGTTTTAAAACCAGGGGTAATATCTATTTCTACACCTTCCCTTACCATTCATAGCCTTCATTAAACAGATCCTTATATTGTGAGCTTATTTTATTTACTACTTTCTTTCCTGTAAGTGGTTTAATTCGAAAGTGGATTGATTGATTTGTTATCTTTGATATGTCGTTCATTCAAACTCTCAATCTATTCCATTTAACTTCAATGATTTCCTCAAATGTTTTAGAAACACTCCTTAAAAATAAATCTAACTTCAACAAATCTAAATGGGTATTAATACATAAATGAAAAAAACAGAACAGGGACTCCCCTCAGCATTGCTCCCGCTACACAGGGACTCCCCCGCAGCCCTGCTCCTGTTACACAGGGACTCCCCGCAGCACTGCTCCTGCTACACAGGGACTCCCCCGCAGCCCTGCTCCCGTTACACAGGGACTCCCCGCAGCACTGCTCCCGCTACACAGGGACTCCCCGCAGCCCTGCTCCCGCTACACAGGGACTCCCCGCAGCACTGCTCCCGCTACACAGGGACTCCCCGCAGCCCTGCTCCCGTTACACAGGGACTCCCCGCAGCACTACTCCAGCTACACAGAGACTCCCCGCAGCACTGCTCTCGCTACACAGGGAGTCCCCTCAGCACATCTCCTACTACACAGGGACTCCCCACAGCCCTGCTCCCGCTACACAGGGATTCCCCTCCACACTGCTCCCGCTACACAGGGACTGCAGAATTAGGAAAGAAACAATTGAGAGGATTCATTATGCGTTTACATTAAAAGGGGCGCTATTTAAATTACAATCGGGTAATACACAGCTGTGAACCTGTTTTAGAGCAACGAGTCAGTCAACACGCCTTTATTAGTGTTTCATATTTTATCCTGGTTATTACTATAATGCCAGCAAAACACTAAACTTAATTTATGGAGTACTCTAGACATGATTACTCTCACATGACATCCTGGACTTTTACTAAATGGTTTAGTATTTTTTTTTATTATTTTTTTTTATTGTTATTGTAAATGCCAGCAATAAGCTAAACAGGTCTTTTCAAAACACCTTTATTTGTAGACTGAACTACTGTGTAAGTGGAAGACTGTAAATATGATTCTCACAACTGTGCTGAACATTTGGTGTTCTGAACTGTTGAAATTCAATTCTTAGGTTTTCCTGCTTGCTTTAATGCCAGCAATGAGCCAAGCGATGTCTACAGACAATATACCAGGTTTGAAGTGTCTCAGGTGCTTTACTTACTATTATTGCAACAAGAGTCTGATTCGAAAAAAAGAATTGTGGTAATATTAAATGTACTTATTTTAAGAAGTAACAATTATATTTATGTTCAAAAGCAATATTGAATTATTAATTTGTTGATAAAAAGTGGCAACAAATGGAATTGGCCATTTTTGAAAAACAGAATTTGCTATTCCCAAGAATGGAACAATTGGTAGCCCTAAAGATGCTTACAATTGAAGGCAGTGCAGACGTCAGTATTTGTAGTATAGTGCAATTTTATGCAGGCCTCCAGTTAAGCATGCAGTCTATATCTATGATAACAACTGACAGGGCTGCATAGGATCACAATAAATGTCTTGTTTTAAATGTAAATTGTAAATTGTAAAATTGTTGAGATACTTGTGTTGGAATATTGTTTCAAAAATATATTAAAAGGGTTAATGCATGGCCGAAGGTTTCTCAATGATAATTTACCCTTTCTCAGTCAAAATGGTAAGATTCTCAGTATTTAAAAAAAAAAAAAGCTTAGCGGGAATGCTGGTCAGCAGCTCCCTTTATTGCGAGCTGGTGGGGATCAGGTCAGTATTTGCATTATCGGTATCCATCAGTGTCACCATCAGCAACAAAGCATGAGCTTTATTACAATATTTTACTCATCAACACAATTTACAGAATTACAGATTATAATATACAAAACAAACTAGAGAAATAAGGTGATAAAACACTGCTTTAAATTACATACCCTAAAAAAGAAAAGAAGTGGTATAACACAGCATGATACATTTTCCTTTTAAAATATATATGCTAGATGATAAAAATGTGTTTTTAATCTTAATTTAAAAGTAATGGGATGGGGCCTCCCTTACAAACCATGGCAGATCATTCCACATCTGGAGCGATCTAAAGCTGACCGCTCTGCCACCTGACTTCTTTCTCTGTATCTGGAATACTGATGAGCAAATCTTCAACCTGTGAACTAAGAGAGTGACATATGGGGTCAGCAGATATTTTAGATATAGGGGAGCAAGGCTATTTAAAGCTTGTAAGTTAAAAGCAGGATCTTAGTGCGTTATCGTGTGGTATTTACTACTGTATGTACTACATAGCCTGTGTTGTCCCATACGCATTTACATCTACAGGGCTATAAAACCAGTGAAATTGTTTGCTTAATGATGTTCGCTGATGCAGCATAAGGGGCTAGCATAGTGTAGTGAATAGAGGTTTTTAATTCATGGTGAGGAACTTAAAGAGACAGTTGAACTGCATATAGTAAAAGTTACTATATACACTTCAAAATCAGCAAGCAGGAGAGGTGTTTGTACATACACTTTGAAAAGAAAGAAAGAAAGAAAGAAAGAAAGAAAGAAAGAAAGAAAGAAAGAAAGAAAGAAAATTGTCACCTACACTGAGTCTAGCTGAACCACGTATAACCCCCCCCCCCCCCCCCCCCCCCCCCCATCTTCCTCCTCAGGTTTTTGTACAGTGATATACCACTGTGTGAACTACGCACAGTGACGCAGTTACATTGGGTACTCGTACACAAACCCAGACACTTCTACTCAGTACCTGCTTTATACAGGCAGTAGTGATAAGGCTGAACCCTCAGCTGATTCGACCTCACATGAACCAATAGAAGCAAACAGTATTATAAAGAAAAGCTTCTTGTGGTTCATGGGTGTTTATCAGTAGCTGGTAGGAAGGAAGCTACTATTTTATTTTATTTTTTACCCAATCTGTACTCTTTGTCAGCAGTGCTCACAGTGTGATGCTTCAGTCAAGCTGAAAGGAAAAACAAATTTAAATTAAGATGCTGCTTTTTGTTTTACATTTCATAAACATTTACATATTTTTTCAAATTAACAACAAACAAAAAAGCATTCCGACTGCACAAACAGAGCTCTTTATGAACATTATTGGCATAAAATCCATCGATCTATTATGTGTATAAAGGATACAGAGTACACAATTTCTTTACAAATGGAAACTGAAGGGATTTGTAGTGCACCATTACAAACAATGCAAGGGAATGCAAGTTCATTTTCATTGATAAAATGACTAAAATAAAAAGAAACAGACACATGAGGTATTAGTGGACATACACAGGTGGACTGATTTATTTATTTATTTATTTATTTATTTATTTTTCAATAGTGCTTCTCTTCTGTGTAGTACTGTAGCAATACAGTACCAACAATGGTAAAATTGATTTCACTTACACCTGCAGGTGTTTAATTTATAAATTAATTTATTTTATAAATTGCCATTACCCGGGGAGGCTAGTTCACCATCGCCTGGGGATGCCTGTTTGTCATCACCCAGGGCTTTGTATCCAGAAGAACAAGTTGCACTGCCGGAAATTCTACAGACAAGGGAGGGGGGG
Organism: Polyodon spathula; assembly: GCF_017654505.1. NCBI lineage: Eukaryota > Metazoa > Chordata > Actinopteri > Acipenseriformes > Polyodontidae > Polyodon > Polyodon spathula. The sequence continues at coordinate 12,774,165 of NC_054558.1, forward strand.
GGAGACCATTTCCACTCACAATGGCAATGCCTGGGGGTCTTTTGCTGCTAACCCCTTGGGATCTGCTGTGGTCTCTGGCTGAGTCCATACTGCTGTCCACCTTTCTGTCCATTGGCAGCATGTCCACTGCCACACCTGCCATTACCTCTTTAGGGATATAAAAACAGTGTAATAGTATTTTAAAGATGTTCACTGATGCAGCATAAGGAGCTATGATTTGCTTGAATTCCTGGTGAGGCATTAGTTGAACTGTATCTAAATCGACAACTTTAAAAATGAAGGTATTTCTTATAACGAAAGGTCCACAGACCGGCGCCAGTCACTAGTAACCTCTTTGTCTGCCCGTGTAAGATTTCATTAAAAAAAAAAAAAAAAATAAATATAATATATATATTATATATATATATATATATATATATATATATATATATATATATATATATATATATATATATATATATATATATATATAGCTAAAGAAAAAAAAAACTGACACAGAATCTTTATATTTAGTGTGAGTGGAATTTCATAGTAATTTACCGCTCATAGTAAACTTCCATTCAGCAGGCCGGTACCCGGCTGAGGAAGGTTGAGAAACACTGTCTTAAGGTGTATGGCTTAGAAAGAAAGAAAGTTGTCATCTACACTGAGGTTAGCTGAACCACTTTTTGTTTCTCTCTGCCCCACCCCCCTCTCTGTCTTCCTCCCCAGGTTTTTGTACAGTGATATACCACTGTGTGGACTGGAGTACGCACAGTGATGCACTCACATTGAGTACTCATACAAAAACCCTGGACACGTGTACAAAAACCCGCATCACTCTTTATTTTGGAATTGCACATCTTTCTGGATTTGAGTGATGTTTCATTTACATTCTTGGGAATACACCATGTTTATTCTTTTGTATTCCTTTTATTTTAAAGAACATTACTGGGGCTGGATTATGAACAATCCTGCTACCCAAGATCTTCATGGGTAGCCACTATTAACTAAACAGACACAGGCATTATGATTGGAATATACCAGCATAGTGATTCTTTTAGATACTTTTGACACAAAGTGAAAATGTTTAGAAGAAAAAAATATGTAATTGAGGGATGATTGTTTTGTCCAATAGAGCACACAGTACGGAGTTTATTCAAATTAGCTTGAAAAGGGGTTTCCAGGTGTTTGTGTTAGCTTTCTATTTTATCATACGAGTTTTAAAAACGGTTCTTGCTATGGAATTTAACAAAGTGTATTCAAGGACGGATAAGCCTACAGTTGGAAGCGGGACCACTCTCACCGTAATAACGCTTTGGATTTGTAATATAATAAGCCTGCACAGACTGCAAGTAAATATGTATTTGGATTAAACATTAATGTTAATCAATGCCTAAATCTCCATGTCTGTAAATAACGTTAGTTCATCCATAACTTCACCTATTAGTGAAATTATTCAATTAAACAATAACATTTTGTAGTATAGTCACATGTCATGAAAACAAATTATGCTACATAAAATTTATCAAGATAGAATGACTGAAAATTAAAGATGGTATTTTTAACAGTTAATTTTGTCAATCTTAAATAATGACCCGCCACCTGCGTAATTGTTAGCGGTGACAGTTAACGTTGTATTGTACTACTGTTGTTCTTGGTTTTCAGCAGGACTAATAATACAAAGAAGCCGGTTTCCTTTTATTTCACTCATGTTATTATAATGAACTAGTATTCCCTTGCAATTGTGCAAACAATGTATTACGTTCATCAGTGTTTGTTCTGAATTATATTTTAATTTAATACCGCCATCAAGCATTGAACTTCTCAATTAAAATCGTTACGTTTTTGTGCTGGTCGGTGAGATTGTGGATGCTGGTACTTGGAAATTAACATTTGGAAAAGGCAGCAAGCTCATTGTTGAGCCCAGTAAGTAGAAATCATCTTGTTAGAATTAATTCTTAGGTCATTTCAATGTGATGGTACTTGCCCCAAATTAAAACTTCTGCACTGAACAGCAGAGGAAATAAATATGTAGTCATGTGTTTTATACACATTAATTAGACACACCTATTTCAGCAAAATAACAAAAACAAAGCCTCCCAACAAAACCTATTGAAGTCATTTGATGTGTTGCATCAGTATTAAACATGGCGGGGAATGGCCTCCTCTCTTTGTAATCTTTCTTATGTTCTTAACTAACACCAGTACCTCTGGTTACTAGCTATGATAGTCATTGTTTTCCAAAGAGCAGTGTTGCTTTGTAATTGTATTACAATATGTCCGGCTAGTTGTACGTGCACCTTGTACTGGTGTGCAGGATTGTGTGTTCATGCAGCTAATGCTAGAATCATTGTACATATGTACAGTACAGTGCATACACACTTAACATTGTGCAGAATGTTTTAATGTTAACCCCATTGTTGTCTTTTGTACATTATTATTATTATTATTATTATTATTATTATTATTATTATTATTATTATTATTATTATTATTATTATTATTATAGTTACATTTGAGTCAGGGAAAAAAATCAGTCTACTATTAAGTCTCTCGTGATCAGTTGTTTTAAATTAAAACATTTTCTATTTGACTGTGTAGCTGATTTGACCATGCAGTATTACAACACTGAAAGCAGAATGGAATACCATCAAACACAATGTCATATCACATGGGTGGATTTGTGTTTGGTTACACTTTGTACAGTGGATTTTGTTGTGTGTGCTGAGTATTCTCATTCCATTGCAAAGTGTGGTAAAAGACTATTCTGTATACAATTCAGTATAGACACATTGATACAATACCAGATTTAAAATACTGTCCAATAACAAAATGGAAATTGCAATATGCATATAGTTCCATTCTGAAAGCAAATGGCAGTGTTATACACCTTTTCCATTACATGAGTTAAAGGGTATTAGACCTGTAATCTAATCATTTTTTGTCATACTACTTGGAAGGGTGATACACTGGTACATTCAATGCTCAGCCATTGTTTTTTGGAAATGGTACAAAACTGTTTGTGGAACCAAGTAAGTTTCATATCTTTCCTTGTAAATATCTATCACTGGTGTTACAGGTAATGTATAACATATCTTAATGGTTTCCATGCTCTTCCAAAACAAGCAAACTATCTTTTAGCAGAGGAACTCAGAAATGTTGAGAAGGGGCCTATTTGAATAGAAACTGGCATGGTGCTTTTGTACAAAGCTTTGACATTGTGCTGGGTATTTTACTAGGAACAAGAAGTTGCTCTTTGGATCAGGGACACAAGTCTTTGTACAACCAAGTAAGCTTTTTTTCATTAGCTCACCTGATTACAAAAGGATTATATTCCCTCTTTTTAGTGTCTTTGCAGTGTGTTGTACAACAGCAATCAGAACAATTTGGAAAGTGTTAATTCACCAAACAAAATGCAACTGGGGAGATCATTACCTTTCCTTACAGTTTGTGCAACAAAAAGACTACCACAGGCATTCATGAGAGTCAGAAATGACTGCCATGTAATCACTTCATTATAGATAATCTTATCAAAGTATGTTTTCCTAATTTTATTATTTCAATGTATTTGTAAAGCACAGAAAATATTTACATTTATTATAGTATGACCCGAAGCTGTGGTGGGATGACATCCTTTCTAATAGCGCTTTAACATTCAGGAGCAGCACTAAGCTGTGCATTTCATTTAGTACTTAATAGATCAAAATACATTTTAATGTAGGGTAAGCTTCGAGTTGATTGAAGAGTTTACAGAACATATATTAATATAATGACGACCTATTAACATGTTATTAAATAAGGAATACTAGTGTATTACAATAACACATTACAAGTGGAAATCTTCATTTCATGTTATTAGGTTATTACAGGATCTTTTAGGTGAGCAAATTGTTTGTTACTGAGGAAGAGTTTACCCCAGAGAAGGCAGTGAATCTACGAAAAGGGGTCATTTTGTCTCAAAACATACAGAACATTGTGTAGCGTCAATGTTATTCATTTCATTAAACAAAGTCTAGAGAAAATGAGATAGTGTACCGTACTGACAGCATTGGATCAAAAAGGGAACATAGTCAATGTGTAAAACAATCCTTTTCAAACAAAAGGTTAATGTGGCCTTCATAATATGAATGGTGCACAGTTTACTTGGATATTGGATTCTGGAAGGGTGGGGACACAGAAGGTGCTGGGATATTGGATTTTGGAAGGGTGGAGGATGCAGAAGGTGCTTGGATATCGGATTTTGTAAATGGTACTAAATTTTTTGTGGAACCCAGTAAGTATCACATTTTCCCTTGTCAAAATCAATTACATGTACCAGTTAAAGACCTCTGTATTTATCACATCATTTTTGAAAAACTAACTACTAACCAAGTACAGCATTTAGTATGAATATACAGTGAGGATTGTATTTAATTTGCTTTCAGTATTTAAGCTATATAACTGTATGTTGTGTTAAGCGTCCTCATCCCATTTTGCATTCTAAAATATATTAAACCAAGTGTTTGGTTTGGCTGAATCTCTGTAGAAGAGGCCAATTGAATAACCTCTCTAACCCTACAAACTGTGTTGCATTTCTTTATTTCTAACTATTAGCTAAGGCACTGACTAATGTACAACCAGTCTCTGGCACGCATTCGTTGGACTGTAGCCTGGTGAGTAAGTCCGGGGAGGACTTGAGGCTGGCAGGGGAGAGTGTAGCGTACACAGGGGAAGGCAAGGAGCGTATATCGTGCTTATGTCTTTGTATGTGATTACGTCACCTACCAGCCCTGCTGCTGCCTACCCCTGTGCACGCTACGCTCTCCCCTGCCAGCCTCCAGTCCGCCCCAGACTTAACACCAATGTAACGATCTCGGTTCCCGCATGCAGGCTCCTCACACATGGCGAGGCAATCCACACAAAGGTGGAGGGTGGGCGCGCACCCGGGATCTCTTGCAGTAAAGCATATCGCCGATATACGCTGGTGAGGAATTAATGATGCCTGTCGTGAAGTCTTAGGTGATACAGATGCCAAAAAAGTCAGTGGCATTCCTCTGTCAAACGATACTGTCTCACGTAGAATTACTGATATTGCAGAAGATATTGACTCACAATTGATAGAGCGAGTGAAAGCGTCAGTCTGGTTTGCAATTCAATTGGATGAGTCGACGGACATTTCCAGTTGCCGCAGTTCTTATTGTTAAAGGCTGACCAAGCTTGTATATCTGGCAGATGTATTTGATCACTTCAATCAGCTGAATGTTTCTATGCAGTGAAATGTTTCAAGTGTGTTTGAAGTGGCTGACAAGATCACAGCTTTTAAAAAGAAGCTCAAAGCCTGGAAAGAAAGAGTCGAGCGTAATTTGTTTGCCAAGGTTTAGAGTTCCCGTCTTTTGCATTAATGGATGTTGATGACAGCACAGACTGCGCGAAATTATTTCATTCCATCTAAAATTAACTCTCCAAAAATGTAAAGAGTATTTCCCCACCGGCTCTGATCCACGGAAAGTTAAGCAATTGGTGCGTGACCCATTCTCATCTCTAGACCTCCTCGCTGCCATCGTTGGATGACGGTTTGAAGTTACAATTTCAAAAACGCCCTCGACCTATTTTCTAGATCAAAGGCATTACAGAATATCCACATGAACCGGCAGTCAAAACCATACTCCCATTTCTTCATGCTTACCTGGGCGAAAGTGAATTTTCAGCAACGACTTCAACTGAAACTAAATGCAGAAACTCGTTGACCACTAGAAAGACGCTCGGAGTGTCCGTGTCTGAAATTCATCCCCAGATTGAAAATCTTGTGTCTAAAAGACAGGCACAGAAATCTCATGCTCGCTGTTACATTTACATCTAAACAACTTTTTTTATTTATTTTTTTCACCCATGGCTCGACAGGTGATAGTATATGATTTATTTGATGATCATCCAGATGAGAATTGATTGAGAAGCCGATACCATTTTAATAGGCGGTCAATTGAAACCCTAATAAATATTTCACATACCGGTATAGCTGCATCAACTAACCGAAGCAATGCAATTCCAGCTTTGCTCCGGGTGTTTTTTTTTTTTTTTTGTATTATATTATTAAATATGTTATTGCGATGTAGATCATACCATTGACATTATAACTATACTTAGGGCTGTAAATCTAGCTTTAATTTATAACAAGCAGCACCAAAAGCGCGGCTTGAGAGGAATGAAGACTTCATTAGCAGAGGAAACATACAAAGTAATACTAGCCCCCTTGTAGTTTTGTGTTTGTTATCTATAGTGTTTTTGTTCTTTTTTTTTTCTTTTTTTTAGCAAAAATATATTTCGAGCTTTCCACAGCTATAAAACAAATCTACAGCCCGTGTTCTCTTTTTCGTATGTCCTACGACTGTTTCTTCCCGTTTTCCCCTCTGCCTGGTTACTCCATTATTACCAGAAACTATATCATGTTTCTAAAAATGCTTGCATCGCATTAAAAACCAAGAACGTCTTTCTTAAAGGGATACACATCTAAAAGCACATAGACACACACACACACACACACACACACACACACACATATATATATATATATATATATATATATATATATATATATATATATATATATATATATATATATATATATATATATATATAAACATTTGATATATTTATATTACAAATTCTTAAGTTACAGTGAAAAAGCTAATTATCACTCTGGACCTCAGGCAAGGTTTCCAGCTTTCTCTCGAGTGGAAGACGGTGAAGACTTTGAGCGTAGAGAGAAACACTGGTCTAAGTTAAGACCCACCAGAAAATCGTTTTGTGAAACGGACTTAAAACTCGGTGATAACAAAGTCAGCAAAAATGACTTAAGCCTTTTTTTTTTTTTTTTTTTTTTGTCAGACTTAAATAAGCTTTGTGAATACAGTCCCTTGTCGTTAAAGCGGTCCGCAGTAGTTAGACAGCAGGCCGATTCCTGGCTGAGAAAGGTTGAGAAACACTGTCTTATGGCGTATGGCTTAGAAAGAAAGTAAGTTGTCATCTACACTGAGGTTAGCTGAACCACTTTTTGTTTCTCTCTGCCCCACCCCCTCTCTGTCTTCCTCCCCAGGTTTTTGTACAGTGATGTACCACTGTGTGGACTGGGGTACGCACAGTGATGCACTCACATTGAGTACTCGTACAAAAACCCTGGATACTTGTACAAACCCACTTCCCACTTCATTTTTGAATTGCACATCTTTCTGGATTTGAACGATGTTTCATTTACATTCTTGGGAATACACCGTGTTTATTCTATTTTATTCCTTTTATTTTAAAGAACATTACTGGGGCTGGATTATTAACAAACCTGCTACCCGAGATCTTCATGGGTATCCACCATTAACTAATCAGACACAGGCATAATGATTGGAATATACCAGCCTAGTCATTCTTTTAGATACTTTTGACACAAAGTAAAAATGCTTAGAAGAAAAAATATATAATTCAGGGATGATTGTTTTGTCCAGTAGAGCAAACAGTACGGAGTTTATTCAAATTAGCTTGAAAGGGGGTTTCCAGGTGCTTGTGTTAGCTTTCTATTTTATCATACGAGTTTTAAAAACGGTTCTTGCTATGGAATTTAACAAAGTGTATGCAGATAAGCTTATCTTTGGAAGCGGGACCACTCTCATTGTGCTACCAAGTAAGTAATACGCTTCAGATTTGTAATATAATAAGCCTGCATAGACTGCAAATAAATATGTATTTGGATAAAACATTAATGTTAATCAATGCCTAAATCTCCATGTCTATAAATAACGTTAGTTCATCCATAACTTCACCTATTAGTGAAATTATTCAATTAAACAATAACATTTTGTAGTATAGTCACATGTCATGAAAACAAATGATTCTACATAACATTTGTCCAATTAAGATAGAATGACTGAAAATTAAAGATGGTATTTTTAACAGTGAATTTTGTCAATCTTAAATAATGACCCGCCACCTGCGTAATTGTTAGCGGTGACAGTTAATGTTGTATTGTACTACTGGTGTTCTTGGTTTTCAGCAGGACTAATAATACAAAGAAGCCGGTTTCCTTTTATTTCACTCATGTTATTATAATGAACTAGTATTCCCTTGCAATTGTGCAAACAATGTATTACGTTCATCAGTGTTTGTTCTGAATTATATTTGAATTTAATACCGCCATCAAGCATTGAACTTCTCAGTTAAAATCGTCACGTTTTTGTGCTGGTCGGTGAGATTGTGGATGCTGGTACTTGGAAATTAACATTTTGAAAAGGCAGCAAGCTCATTGTTGTGCCCAGTAAGTAGAAATCATCTTGTTAGAATTAATTCTTAAGTCATTTCAATGTACACATTCATTAGACACACATAACAAAGACAAAGCCTCCCAACAAAACCTATTGAAGTCATTCGATGTGTTGCATTGTATTAAACATGGTGAGGAATGGCCTCCTTTGTAATCTTTCTTATGTTCTTAACTAACACCAGTACCTCTGGTTACTGGCTATGGTAGTCATTGTTTTCCAAAGAGCAGTGTTGCTTTGTAATTGTATTACAATATGTTCGGCTAGTTGCACCTGCACCTTGTTCTAGTGTGCAGGATTGTGTGTTGATGAAGCTAATGCTAGAATCATTGTACATATGTACAGTGGTAGGAATCTAATAGCGCTTTAACATTCGGGAGCAGCACTAAGCTGTGCATTTCATTTAATACTTAATAGATCAAAATGCATTTTAATGTAGGGTAAGCTTCGAGTTGATTGAAGAGTTTACAGAACATATATTAATATAATGATGACCTATTAACATGTTATTAAACAAGGAATACTAGTGTATTACAATAACACATTACAAGTGGAAATCTTCATTTCATGTTATTAGGTTATTACAGGATCTTTTAGGTGAGCAAATTGTTTGTTACTGAAGAAGAGTTTACCCCAGAGAAGGCAGTGAATCTATGAAAAGGGGCCATTTTGTTTCAAAACATACAGAACATTGTGTAGTGTCAATGTTATTTATTTCATTAAACAAAGTCTAGAGAAAATGAAATAGTGTACCGTACTGACAGCTCTGGAGCAAAAAGGGAACATAGTCAATGTGTAAAACAATTATTTTCAAACAAAAGGCTAATGTGCCCTTCATAATTGAGATAAAAACATTAATAAATGTTTTTAAAAGAAATGGCACATTTTGAATTTGGCATTGTCTGTGGTAAGAAGGTATGGATGCAATCAGAAATGTAAGTACTGGAACCCTGTTGAATCTGTTCTTGTCTTGATACATGGGGGTGGGGGGAGGCTGCAGAGTGTACTTGGATATTGCATTTTGGAAGGGTGGAGGATGCAGAGTGTAGTTGTATATTGTATTTTGGAAGGGTGGAGGATGCAGAGTGTAGTTGTATATTGTATTTTGGAAGGGTGGAGGGTGCAGAGTGTAGTTTTATATTGTATTTTGGAAGGGTGGAAGGTGCACAGTTTACTTGGATATTGGATTCTGGAAGGGTGGGGATGCAGAAGGTGCTTGGTTATTGGATTTTGTAAATGGTACTAAATTTATTGTGGAACCAAGTAAGTATCACATTTTCCCTTGTCAAAATCAATTACATGTACCAGTTAAAGACCTCTGTATTTATCACATCGTTTTTGAAAAACTAACTACTAACCAAGTACACCATTTAGTATGAATTAACAGTGAGGATTTTATTTCATTTGCTTTCAGTATTTAAACTATATAATTGTATGTTGTGTTAAGCGTCCTCATCCCATTTTGCATCCTAAAATATATTAAACCAAGTGTTTGGTTTGGCTGAATCTCTGTAGAAGAGGCCAATTGAATAGTCTCTCTAACCCTACAAACTGTGTTGCATTTCTTTATTTCTAACTATTAACAGCTGAGGCATTGATTAATGTACAACCGGTCTTAGGGTTTTTAAAGTTTTCCAGTTATCTGCTGTACTTCAGTATGAAAATCACACCACAAATAACTGATAGCATTGTTTCCGGACTGATGTTCTGAATGATTTGATGAAAGTGCAGAGCTGTGTCTGGTATGTGCAGGAGGCCATTGTGTTCTGGTGCACTGTTGTAATGATGTGAGTAAGCTGTAAGCCCAAGCTTCTATTTGGGAAAGGAACAAAACTGATTGTTGTACCGCATAAGTACAATTAATTTCATTTTAAACAACACAGTATTTATCAACCTTTTAGTTTGAGGTTCATTAATAAAACATTAATTAAAATGTTACTTACGATTTTAGTCACACTTTATTTTAATGAGAACTTTTGTAATTTAACTATTAAAGTAGCAGACCAACATATTAACAAACATTGATCAAGTTTTGGTATTGTTATATATATATATATATATATATATATATATATATATATATATATATATATATATATATATATACACACTTTATTTTTAAGTCAAGTAGATGTGCTTTCTCAGTCATTATCCATCAGAATGCAATATACACAATATGAGATGCTTGGAAATGCCATATACACAATATAAGAGCTGCTTGGGAATGCAATATACACAATATCTAGTGCTGGAGTGAGACTTCTTTCATTGGTTTGATCCTAAATGATGTTCAGCTGGAAAGAATCACAATACAAAGCTTTATGAGTTGTGTAGAGCACTTGTGTGTTTTTGTGTTCTTTTGTAATGACCAGTGATCAATGAGCCCCAGCTCTGGGAAAGTTCCAGAGCTGAAGAACCAAGTTAATAAGTTTTCAGGGACACACAGCTGGTCATACTTCAGCCGTTCATAAAACATAAATGTTTTGAAGATTTCAGGGAATAGTTTTTTGGTTGCTATTTCAACGTCGTAGGCCTAAAACTGAGTGCCACAAATTCTCAAAATGCGATAACATTTTATGACATGTTTCTAAGTGCATTTTTAATAATTCATAAGCACTCTTTGTGTTAGAGAATGGTTGGTTGGCTTGTATTGTTCTACATTCATTTAGCCATGCAAATGAAGGAAACTGCAAAGTTTCTGTTTGTGCACACAGCATTGTGATTCTGCTGCCAGACCCCTTCTCTTTGGCAGCGGGACAACATTATCTGTGGAGCCCAGTAAGTGTGCATTCCTCATTGTATCAAATGGATACATTATATTTCATTTGCTTTTGTGATTTATGGACTCTTTATGACCCCACTGGTACCTGCAGGGCACATTTAGACAAAAACAAAAACAAAAAAAAAAAACAACTACTGCAGCAATGAATATATGCTCTTTTAATGGTTTGGTTTTCAATTGTATTCAGTCTTATATTTACAATAGTGACTTGTGACTCCTTTTTGATCCATTCTAGTCCAGGACTTTGTTGTTCCATCCATGTAAATAATGATTGAATTGAGCGACCCTTGTTGCAATGTTTAATGACACATTGCAGTCATTACAGACCTGCTTGTCAGAACGGAGTGAAAGACCCACTGGGTTAGTGCTTGAAAAGGAGTGCTGCTGTCTAGTTTTTGTTTGCGTTTACAACGTTGTGCTTGGGAAACAGCAACTCTTATATTTGGCAAAGGGACAACTCTTTCTGTACAGCCAAGTAAGTGACATTTCCAATCCTATCATCAGCTGCTGGTATGCTGATCAGCCTCGTACTTGACTGAAAAAGGTCTGTGCACATTATCCTGTAAACTGTAGATAATGTGAAAACGAGAAGGCACAGAGAGGAATACAGTGTAACAGATTGGCAATGATTTTAAAGTTGAAATGAATGACAGAAGTATAGTTTTCTGTATCAGTGTGATACACCTGCTGATGTTTATAGCAGAGTTTTATCATTAGGCAGCCGGACAGCTGTGTTTGTTGAACCAGGTAAGTGCTTTTATCCAAAACTGTAAACATTTTAAAATGGAAAATAACTGGAAAATATTGCGCCAAGCACAGTGCAATGCTCATACCGGTATTTGAATATGTTCAGTCAGCTAGCTCACATAGTTTTTGGGGAGGAACAGAAAGCAGTGTCACTTACAATGACCCCACTGCACCGCTGGTATTTGGAAGCGGCACCAAGCTGTTTGTAGAGCCCAGTAAGTACAATTTATCTGGTTCAGTAGCCTGCATGTATCTTAAAACTGCTGTTTATTTCTTTATTACAATATTTCTTTATTTATATATTTTAAACAGATCTTTTGTAATTGGAAATTCAACCGATTCAAATGCTGTATTAGTATGCCTCTTACAGTTATCTTAATAGAGCAGAATTCTTAGACTTCAAGGTTCCCGTGAGTTCCTATGTGTTCTTTGGGTCAAAAGAAGAGTCTTAAAAAGGGGTTCAATGTGAACACAAAGGGTGATGAATGCAACAGTTAAGGGGTTAAATATTTAGAATTTAAATCCCAACACACTAATATGGTTCTGTCGGATCAAATGGTTCTATTCATATTGATCTTTATCTATAGAATATATGTAATAATTAATATGAATTACAGTATATAGAGTACCAAGATTACAATGCAATTAAACACACACACACAATGCATCCAAACATTCTATATATTTGATCTTATCTAGCATATATATATATCTATATATATTTTATATATATATATATATATATATATATATATATATATATATATATATATGATTAATAAAAACATGCAAGTAGTTTTTTGTACTTTGAAATGTAATACAGAAACAGATTCCCATTAATCATGCCTATAAGTGATTGTGAGCAGGGAGAGGGTTAATTCCTCCCTGCTGAGAAAAAAGAAAACATGTGCAAATGCACATTTGCTTAATTTACAATGACAGCCAGGTGCAGGTGATAATTAACAATTAAACAAAACCAATGAAATTAAGCAAATGTGCATTTGCATATTTATTTATTTTTTCTCAGCAGGGAGGAATTAACCCTCTCCCTGCTCACAGTGACATTATAACAAGTTATCAGCAACTGTCATCTTCTTGAGTGGACAATTGAAATCGTCCCATAAGAATCTTATTGTATTTGCTGTTATAATGGTGCACAGTTTGTGCACAGTGCTTGAGTGCTGTGAGACTACAATACTCCACTGATATTTGGAAGCGGAACATTGTTAACTGTGCAACCAAGTAAGATTCATTATGATTTATTAACCACTTGACAATTGACAGTAAATAACATGTTGGGGAAGAACTTGAGCAAATGTGTTATGTAAGTAACTGATTTTTGATAAAAGTGGTAGTTTGCATTTTGCAACAGTGAGACCTACACATGTGAGTGTTGAATGTTTGTATTGTAGTAAATAGTTTCTGTACAGTGTGTGAGTGTTGAATGTTTGTATTTTTATAGTGATTAGTGTCTGTACAGTGCGTGAGTGTTGAATGTTTGTATTGTAGTGAGTAGTTTCTGTACAGTGTGTGAGTGTTGAATGTTTGTATTGTTGTAGTGAGTAGTTTTTGTACAGTGTGTGAGTGTTGAATGTTTGTATTTTTGTAGTGATTAGTGTCTGTACAGTGTGTGAGTGTTGAATGTTTGTATTGTAGTGATTAGTTTCTGTACATTGTGTGAGTGTTGAATGTTTGTATTGTAGTGAGTAGTTTCTGTACAGTGTATGAGTGTTGAATGTTTGTATTTTTGTAGTGAGTAGTTTTTGTGTAGTGTGTGAGTGTTGAATGTTTGTTTTTTTGTAGTGAATAGTTTCTGTACAGTGTGTGAGTGTTGACTGTATTGTTGTAGTGAGTAGTTTTTGTACAGTGTGTGAATGTTGTGAACTACAAGGTATTGCCATTGATATTTGGGAATGGAACATCATTGTTTGTGAACCCAAGTAAGTTTGTCTTTATTTATTAAAAACAGTGAATGCTTTATAGGCTGAACCAAGTTTAATACTGTCATTGGATCTAGAATATTACCACAGCAATGTTTGCTAACCCTGCTGGTAAGCAAAAAGAAAAGAAAACAAAACAAAAAAAAAAAAAAAAAAACAGTTCACACTGTCCCTAGACATACGTTTCCATTTTTGGCAATTGCAAGTGGAATCAGTACTATATATGTCTTGCAACATTTTCAATGTTGATTCACTGGGAATTGTACAAGAAAATCATTGAAATGTGGGAGAGGAACAGCGTTAGCCATGTCACCAGGTAAGGTTCATCTTTCTCTATTTTAATATATGTGAAATATATAATACTTGATGAATGAAAGGTGCATGGTATGAAATGTGCAACATTGTGTCTAGGTCACAGTGTGTCAGATTTGATTAGTGCAGTAGGTTGAGCTAGTCAGTACGTTGAACTGAGTGAGTGAAACAATGGAGGATTCAGAGGGATTTTCAGTGGGATTTGTTTATGTTTATGTATGTATTTTATTATATATGTATTCTTTATTTATTTTGATAAGTATACCGTTTTTAAAACATGCATGCATGTGCTACAACAGTTTATTAATGTCTGAATGCCATGATTTGTATAAATATGAACTAAATACAATGTTTCTTATACCTTATTTGAATGTTCTAAAAACATTGTATGACTAGCATGCTATTCATAATTCCTCTATAACACATGTATAGATGCACTATTGACTGTATATAACAAATCCCTGGAGGCAGAACTGTCAGTATCTTTTAAGATATTAGACGATGCATTCAAAACTGTACTTAGTTAATCAAAACTATGTGTGAGTTTTCTATTATTGGGTTGAAGGTTAGAGAATACAAACAGGATGCCACCTGGGTATGTGTTTCTGAACTAAACAGTTACATTATACAGGTGCTTTGAAACCACAGCGCTGGTAATTGGCAGCGAGACAACAGTGTTTATGAGTCAAGTGCATATTTACAGTTAATACATTTCCTAGATGGTATCATTATTACTTGGAAATGGTGCATCCACTAAATTGTAGTTACAGTAAGTTCCACTGAGTAGGGGGTGGACTGTCAGTTTGTGTGTAAGGTGAACAACTTGTGATAAATGGCAATGCTGTTTGTGCTAAATAAAAGTCTTCTGCCTCTCATCAGACATTTAACACAGATTAGACCTGCTGTTGAATCAAATGCAACAATTTGGTTTCCTGAGAGGAAACAGTTCTACTACTTGAGTATAAAACTACTCACTTGTGATGGATCAGTGCATTGAAGATGACTAATTGGTAATATTGTGTTGTGTAGGTTTTGAGGAGTTCTAATACTGGGAGCCAGCGGGGACTATAAGACAAGGACACTGCTATTAGAAGTGAATCAAAATGAGCTGTAACAAATAAAGTTTCGTACGTTGCATTAGACAGGGTTTTTGAAAATATGGTTAAGAAAACCAACATCTGATTTGCTCACACCATTAAAACAATGTTATGAAACATCTAAAATCATTCAAATAAACCAAATATGCCTACTTACTCTCTTGCTCGACAGTAAAGTACCATTGATAGTATATTAATAAAAATTACATTTTCATAATCAATGTATTAATCACACGTGCTGTTAATAAATGCTTATTATTTCTACATCATTAACCCAGATGTGTCCCACAGTGTAAGTGAGATTCAGTGTCAGTGATACTGATATTTGGAAACGGGGCATTGTAACAGTTCAACCGAATGTGATTTCTCTTGATTTGTTAACACTAAGATAATGTTTGTTGGGTTATAAAACAAGTGGTCTCTGAACTCTAAAACACGTATAACATAGTATAACTGGCAAGATGGTATTACAGTAACTTTTTGTTTTAAAAAATCAACCAAAAAAAAAAAAATGAACATAATTCACTTAGCAGGAAAAAACGTGCTCTAACTCTCAACTTTAGGAAGTTTCAATGGGGTAGACAGGAGCTTGAGGAAACTGGAAGATTATGGCAGACACTGTTCTGTGGAGTGATGGCTTGTTCATATATTCAAGCGGGTTCAGTTCTTGAGTGGAACTTATTTTTTGATAAATGAGGATTGCTACATTGTTTCACAGAGCTGTTTAATAGGGTGAAAACAAAGAGATTGTTGGCTCTAGGCTATTGTTATTGTTGTACTGCCTACAGTAGTTTTTGAAAAGTGCTTGTGTGCTGTGTACCATTGCTCTTTGGGAAAGGAACGGTTTTAACTGTGCAACCAAGTACGTTTTACATCAATTCTATTAAGACATGAAAAAGATGGCAAGGCTGTTTTAATATGTGTATAGCATCCATGCCAAATAGATACATGATTGATTATTTAAAACATTGGCTTAAGTGGAAGTGTTTATTTGAGTTCTTTGCTTGATGTTGTTATACGGTAATATTTTACTAATATTAAACCAAACATTTGTCAGCACTTTTAAACGTTTTAAAATGCAACTGAAAAAAACAACAACCTCATACATGAAAATAAATACTATAAATAATTCCCAAGTCAAGATGATGTTTTTCATAGTATGTAAATAGTAAATATGTTTAAATACTGTGGTACAGCTCATCTTGAGTTAAAATCTCAGAATTGCTCGTCCTCACATTTCATTCCTTGTCTATAAAGTGCTCCCTTGTTTTACTTTTGAATAATTCACTCATTTGGTTCATTGCTGGTTAGACTATGTGGACAGTAAGCTGTACAAGTGCTATACTGCAAAAGGGTCCTTCACCAATTCATTCTTCAGTGATTCATTATTTTATTATATGCAAGGCAGAAGTTTTGAGGGAGCATTTTATTTGAGCCTAGTTTTTGTAAACTGCTGAGGTTATGTGTTTTGGAGATAGCTCAGTGCCGTTTGTATTTGGAAAAGGAACTCTGTTATCTATGAAACCAAGTAAGGCATTGCTTGTATACATAATTATAAAAACAATAACAGCATGAAATGTTAATGTTACAAAACTAGAAATAAGCAACAATTATCCACCCATGTGTCTTAACAATAGAGTATTCATGCATACACACATTTAAAATGTGTATTATTATTATTATTATTATTATTATTATTTATTATTATTATTATTATTATTATTATTATTATTACATACACATTCTTTGATTTTGTATGTCTTGTATTTATTTGGTAACTAGTATTACGTATTGACCTTATCTATGGAGAGCGTGGCTATTGATGTATAACTCTCAGGTTTTCTATGGAGAGTGTAGTTATTGTAATGGTTGTGTACACTGCGCAGGTGAGGTTATACAGCTCCTCTGATTATGGGCTATGGAACCACACTCACTGTTGGTGCATTTCTGATAACACTGTACCGTCTATGAACATACAATATTAGTATTCATATAATCAATGCATTGGTATGAAATATGAAATAATTATATATATATATATATATATATATATATATATATATATATATATATATATATATATATATATATATATATATATATATAATAATATAATAGCAAAACACATTTAAATAACTGTTTGCTATAATCTGTTATAAAAATGTTATTCTAGATGTAGAATATTGTGTAGCTTGCTGTACAGTACAAACTGAGGTCACTCAAAGTTGTTTCTTAAAGCATCCTAGACTATTTTGTAAGTCACTTATTTAAATGAGAATAATTAAACACTATAGCTAATCTCAATGGTAGGTCATTCCCATCAAATACAATTAATATAAACAGATTTCAGTATCAGGCTCTATTATTAATTAGATATTATTACATAACCACATTTAAAGTACATTTGGTGTCCTAATGTTATGAATAATTATATGCATGTAATGTATGTTTAGAAAGTGTGCAGTTATAAAGCAGTATCCAGAAAACCTTATAATCAAAGTATAGCACAATCCAAGAGTGTGAGAGCATGTTAATAACCTTATAATCAAAGTATAGCACAATATAAGAGTGTGAGAGCGTGTTAATAACCTTATGATCAAAGTATAGTACAATATAAGTGTGAGATCATGTTAATAACCTTATAATCAAAGTAGAGCACAATACAAGAGTGTGAGAGCATGTTAATAACCTTATAATCAAAGTATAATAGCACAATACAAGAGTGTGAGAGCATGTTAATAACATATTTATAACATATTTATGAACACTGACTTTTTAGTAGAACCTGTAACTTGTAAAACTCTGAAATATTAAAACGTACAGGTTTTCTGTTTAGAGCGGTGATATTGTAAGAGGAGAGTCTATTGTGCTGGTGGTTATGCAGATCCACTGATAATGGGGAATGGAACAAAACTCATTGTGAGCCCAAGTAAGTGATTTAAACAGAAAACTAGTAAAAGGCAACACTAATTTATAAGGTAATATTAGAAACTAACTCATGACTAATGCTTTCATCAGTGTGCTCCTCTTTAAATCCATTATAAATATTGCATATCTACCAATCTATAAAATAAACTATTAACAGTGTTACAAGTATTTATTTATAGTAACAAAACTGGCTACAGTATATGATAAGTCAGTAGTCAGTGTGAGTGGATGTTTCTACACAATTAACCTTTGGAAGTGGGACCGAGTTGACTGTAAACGCCCGTAAGTTACATGGTTTAAATGATCTGAAATGTCTACACAGTGTTTGTGTACAGCAAGAAAAAAAAAAACGACAAGAACCCCTTTTCAATCTGAAATAGTTTGTTTTTCTGGTTTTGCACTGCTACAGTGCTTTTATTCCTCTCAGAAGAGGCTGTCTGTGTCTATTCATATGCAGTATTGTTAGCTTACTCTTTCAGTATATATATATATATATATATACCCCAAGCCGAAATACGACCCCATCAGGATCAGATTGGGGTTCATTGATATTTTTTAGAACCACAAAATCCTTTTGAGTTCGGCTTGGGCTTGTCTTGCTTTACCTGAAGCCAATCTGAAAATAATGATCCGTTTTTGTACTTTTGAAATGTAAATAAATCGACAGATGGTTTGATACTTTTATTTGAAAGCATAGGCATGCAAAGGACTATATTTATTACCGCAGAAACGTTTTTGGTTTGTTTTCTTATTTCCAAAGTAGTCTAGTTAGACACATTTGGGTATACCCCGAGAATAATTCAAACTCAGGTGGGTAATTCAATGTAACCTCATTTTATCATGACGGGATGTATGTATTTATTTATTAATATTGTATGAAACTGAAGACGATCCTGTATGAAGAGAAATTAAAGCTGTCTTACTCAGAAAGGAACACACTGTATTGTACTTCATATGATCATCCACAACTTTAAACACTTCACTACAAAAAAAATAAATAAAAAAAAAAAAAAACTATAAACAGTTTGATAAACCTTAATTTAAATTAATATTATTATAATATTATTATTTGGCAATTAAATAATTATAAGATTATAATATACTATTATTATAATTAATAAATTTGAAGGATATATAAATAAATAAGTGTAAATTTTTCAGGATATATAAATAAATAACATTTAAAATTCACACATAAGTGTGTATGTGTGTGTATATATATACTATTTGTATCATAGTTAAGGTTAGATACAATTTCGTCACAAGATTTTGTCCTTATGATTACAGTATACCAGCATGAAATTGCATTATACAGCACTTCTAGTAACACATTCATAGACAGACAGTTATCGACAAATCCTTAACATATAGAAGAATTCTGTACAAGATGAAAAATCTAAATTCTCAAAAGTTGCAATAATATATATATGCTCTCGATGAAACATTTGTCACTTAATTAAAATCCTGCCAGGATACGCAGTTTGATTTTATTAGTGCATTTACAGACCAACCTGGAAAACAGTAGATTCACCAGTGCTGTAAGATCCTACAATAAAATCGGAATGGATAGTTACTAATAACTTTATATTAATAGTAATTTAGCAATAGTTTCCACTGCTGGTGAGACCTAGAAGTAAATTACTGAATTGTTTTGGTTATTTTGTGAAATGAAATCTGCATTAAAACCCACAGAGAGATAGGAGAAGGGCTATAGAGTTAGTATTTATGTTACTAACAGTTATGTATTTGTTAGTGGATCCCTATGACAGCCTTTCTGTTACTAACAGTTCTGTACATGCTAGTGGATCCCGATGACAGTCATTCTGTTACTGACAGTTCTGTACATGCTAGTGGATCCCGATGACAGTCTTTCTGTTACTGACAGTTCTGTACATGCTAGTGGATCCCGATGACAGTCTTTCTGTTACTAACAGTTCTGTACATGCTAGTGGATCCCGATGACAGTCTTTCTGTTACTAACAGTTCTGTACATGCTAGTGGATCCTGATGACAGTCTTTCTGTTACTAACAGTTCTGTACATGCTAGTGGATCCCGATGACAGTCTTTCTGTTACTAACAGTTCTGTACATGCTAGTGGATCCTGATGACAGTCTTTCTGTTACTAACAGTTCTGTACATGCTAGTGGATCCCTATGACAGCCCTTGATAAAGCTCCATTAATTGACTGATAGTTGAGTGGTTGGTGGTAATGACTCATTAACATTCATGGAACTTTCATTTTTCTTTTGCAGAAGATACAACAACCAAGACTCCTTCTCTGTCTGTATTCACCCCTCCAGATGGAAGGGATACAGCAGCATGTGTGGCCACTGGATTCATTCCAAAACAATGGGACATTTTCATGAAGGTTGGTGACTCATTCTTAAATACAACCTCGGAGAAAGCCGTGCTGTCCCTGACTGATAAAACCTACAACTTTGCCACCTTCATGACTGTCAAGAAAAAAGGTGAGCAAGTCACATGTGAAGCAGGCGGAGAGAAAGTACAATCCTTCATGAACGAAGAATCAAAAGCAGGTAAAATACCTTGACATTGTGTCCATCTAATCATCCAGAAATAGACATGGACAGTAGAAATATATCTAATCAGATTTACGTCTATAAGCTATAATGAATGGTTCAAACACAGATACATTCAGACACTGCACACCTCTTTATGTGCCAGCCATTTGAACACATTCTGTGATGTCTGTGTCATTGTTGTCATTCCAAGCTTCTCTTCCTTAGATACTGGTAGTCAAAGTATCAAATTAAAGAACAGAGCAGTTCAATTGTAGCAGTGGTCAACCTTAACACGTTGAAATAATAAGAATAATAATAAAAAAAAAAAAACAGTAAACTGTTGCTTTTGCATTTCATCCCTACAATAAGAGAGTAAGTGACGACCATGCCACTAAACTTATTCATTTGTGTTGTATGTATTCATTCCAGAAGTCATCCCTGCCCAAAACTGTGTAAAAAATGACACAATCACCGATAAGAAGAGGGTGACTATTGGTAATTTTCTTACTTATTTTTTGTGTACCAGTTTATTTTGTTTCTTAAATACCCAAATGTATTAAACAGAATATTTCTATCCATCAAGGTCTGTAAAGATCAAGTTTCTTCTGTTTTTAAATAAAGATTGCATATCTTTGCTGTTAATGTGTATTTTTAATGGTCCCTCATTTTTTGCTTTTCACAGCTCGTTTGTACCTATATGATGTGTAACGTTTGGGGAGGGGGGGGGGGGGGGGGGGGGGGGGGGGGGGGGGGGGGGGGGGGCCTCAAGACATCGGTGTCTCCTCAAACAATCTTTCTACAATGAATGAACACATTTGTGGTATCAAATGTTCATCATTGTTTATTTAATAGTGTTTATCTGGTCAAGAACCAGTCAGTGATGTTCAGAGTTGACAGTTATCAAAATAAACAAATAAAAGAATATTGACACCTGCATAATTCCTATGGTCTTAACAACATCACAGGAAAGTATAGGCCTATGTTTTGTATTTCCAAACCACTCAAACAATTACTTCAGTCAAGTGCGTGACATTGATACGTATTAGCTAATGCTGTCATCCAGAACCCCAAAATACTCAATCAGAATTATAAAACAAAACTGGAAGTCAATAATATTTGTAGCTTCTTCTGTGAACACTGATTAGAAGACTGGCAGAAACATTCTGATTCATAGCTTCCTCTGTAATATTAATTATGGAAGTTGGTTCACCTTTTAATAGAATTATAATAGAATATATGTGCAGAAATAAACTTATTTATAGCCACGTTACAGCCTATTTCTTTCCATGTGTATAGCATTCTATATAGGCCGTCTAATTTTGCTAATTTTAAAGTTTCCTACTTTTCATCTTAATATATATTTTTTTTTTGTTTATATGTGAGCACAATCTTTAAATATTTTAATAATTATCATAACTCATAATGCAAACAACATACTGAAGACTGAATGTTGTCACAATAAGAAAACTCATGCAAAGTAGGAAAAATAACCTTAATGAACAACATGCACAAGTGGGCCTCCTATAAATAACACAAGCGAATTGAAATGCAGTGTGTGTTTAAGAGCTGAATTTGCTATTTCAGCTATTAGAAAATGGTTTTATTTCTCTGAACCACGACTACGTGTATTTAATCCCTGCATTAATCTCATTCAATGGTATTCTTATTCACAGAAAACATACAGCTCAATTTCAAGTCCCTGACTGTGCAAGGTTTGAGAGTGATGTTTGTTAAAACTGTGGCCTTCAATTTTCTGATGACGGCCCGAGCCTTGATGTTCTGAGTAAGTAAAGATGGTCTTTTACGGTTTGTCAGATAATTTAAATATTACCATAGTTACAAATTGACTGCAGTTGATAGAGAAAACTGTAGCTAGAAAACTCCCTCACACTAAAACTGGCTACCACATTACTCCAGTTCTGAGGTCCCTGTTAAGTTTCAGAGTTTTACTTCTCAGACCTGCTTACCTGAGTGAGTATCTTAGTCCACAAGTCACTGCCACTGCAGATAGAGAATCACACAGCTTTACAATCAAAGCACAGAAACTATTGAGATTGTTAAGGTTAGACTGCTCAGATTTTTGCTTGCATTTACTTAAATGTGTTTTGTGAAGTGTCCTGGGAGGCCTGTGTATGCGGTGTAATTGATATGTTGTGGTACAAATAACTTGAAGAGAACACTGCAGCAGAAGAATCAAAGAAACGGTTATTTGTAAAACTGCCATTGCATGGATGCACAGATGCATGTGCTGTCCTGGTGGTGTGCACCATTCTAAAACTCAACAAACACCTGACCTTCTTACTTGCTAGCATGGGATTACAAACTACTCCAGCCGTATGCAAACATAGTTTGTAAAATATTCTATAAAATTACAAATGTACACAGTAAATAGATGGGGGTGGATTACATTTGTTTTGGGATTACACATTATTTATTATTATTATTATTATTATTATTATTATTATTATTATTATTATTATTATTATTATTATTATTGATCTGTGTTGTACAATATGATATGTTCATGATTACATGATTATTAATGATTCTGTATTTTGGTTCTAGGGCCTGGGAATGAGATATAGATACAGCAAAGCACAGAGGGAGCTGTTGGAAATTTAAATCGCTTTGAGATTGCATTGCTTCTAGTTATGTTTTTTTTTTTTTTTTTTTTTTTTAAATGTATATTAGGTTGCTTGGGTGTAAAATTTGAAGTAAAAAAATGCTTTAACAGTGAAATAATGAGTTTTATTAACTTATCCTATTAGATTTTTGGTTAAAGCTTGAATCAACAATAGCTTTTAATAGTATTATTAAATACATGTTTGTAGTATTATATATTTCTTTTAAATAATGTTAAATAAGAAAGGTAAAAAAAATATGTTCCATTAAATAATACTGCTCAATGCTTGTTCATTTCTATATAATTTAAAATGTTTTTGTTTTAGTATTTTAGATGCATATTTTATTACAGCTCTAAACACATCTGACATGATTAAATGCTTATTATAAGAGTGAATGCTTCAATAAAATGCTTCAAACCAACACTATGTATATTGCTTGTATTTATGGCAGGTAATTTATCACACTTTTTTATATTGTTATTTATTTGTTTATAATATATTTATTATTTTTAACTTTGTTTTAAAAGTCATATAAGTAATATAACTGAAGGCCTCTTAAACACCAGCATGTTCTTGATTTGTAATATCAAGGAGGGATTGTCTTGTTGTTGGATTTGGGAATGAATACTCAGGGTCTGCACTTATATTTCCTCCTGGTTTCACAGCTTGTGCAGCAGACACAGTGTGTGCAGTGCAATGTGATGCGCTTTCATCGCTATTGATTTGATGGGCCAAAATCAGCCCGAAAATATCAGATGGAAGGAAACTAAAATGTTTCATTATTTTGACAGTTTAAATGACAAACAGATTTGAAAGTAGTTTCAGCAAATTACATTTATTTGTGTCAACTGTCTGAATAAGTGTAGTTGCCCATGTATAAGCTGCTGTATGAAGTACTTCAAACACATGAAAGTTTTTTTTCATGTATTATTCTTTTTTTTATTTTAGTTTTCATGCTCAAGGTTTCCAAAAAGTACCAATAGCTATTGATATGAGTTTTTTTTTTTTTTTTAGTCACTTGCAATGATCCAGGAAACACGCCTGCAGATTAACTTTGTGGTCTCTGATAACAATCTCCTAGCTGCTTCAGTCACCAATGACAGGAAAGCATATGTTGCTCTTTTGGTTTCTAAATGGTGAGTGTGAAGCTGCAGTTATACCGCAGTGGTATCAGTGACATTTCCATCTGACGTTTTTATTATTCATATTCATAGTGGTTAGGGCTTCGTTTTCTAATACCATAGTGCACATTTAATACAAAACCATTTACACATTTAGGTGTTGAAATACATTTTTGAATCATTGTGTAAAAGGTTGATAATAATAATAAAAGAAAACTCCTTAAATATACAGTGGTGTAAACATATTGACAGCCCCTAATAATTTTAATTGCGTGATGGGTATTAAAATATAAAACACAGCATGTGGAGAGAAAACATTCTTTAGGTACTGAGCTGCTAAAACTGATCTGTTGAGATATCCCTCAGACTTGTGCTAAAACACATGTGCATTCAAGGAGAGGTAATCTTAACTAAAAAAAAAGCTTTGAACCAAGATACCCTGATGTGTGCATTCATGGAGAGGTAATCTAATTGAACAAAGATACATTGAAGTGGTGCCAGTACTTATGATTCAAACACTTCACCCTGTCTGCTGATCCTCCATCCTCCCCTCTGTGAGTTCAAACACTTCACCCTGTCTGTGCTGATCCTCCATCCTCCCCTTTGTGAGTTCAAACACTTCACCATGTCTGTGCTGATCCTCCATCCTCCCCTCTGTGAGTTCAAACACTTCACCCTGTCTGTGCTGATCCTCCATCCTCCCCTCTGTGAATTCAAACACTTCACCCTCTCTGTGCCACTTTGCTCCTCCATTTGCCCCTCGGTTCTACAGTTCTACAGATTCCTTTGGGGGAAGTGAAGCTTTCTTCTCAGCCTTGGCGACCCTGCAGTGCCAGTTCCACCTCAGTGAGCCAGAGAGGGACCACTGGCCAAAAACAGACAACCAAAACACAAGCACAGACTAAGCTGGTATCCCGTCAATTTGTCACGCACTTTTCATCACCAACAATTCATCACCAGCGACAACTGATCACGAACTTCATAAAAGCTGTGTTAAAAACAAATAGAGCTATAATAGATCATAAATAATAGATACAGTACATATTCACTTACAAATTACATAAATAAAACCCAAAATGTACTTTTCTAGTTTGTGACCACCCAACTAACAAACAAACAAACAAAAAAAAACAAAACAAAAATAACAAGTTTGCTTTTCAGACCTTTATTTTAACACTAGAAGCGCTGAAACTACCTACAAACGCCGCACCGGTCATTTTCACCTGTAGCGTTTTAAACAGCTGTGATAAGATAATGTACCCTCCGTGATGAATTGTTGCTGGTGATGAATTGTACCTGGTAATGAATTGTTAGTGATAGATTGTCATAGACCCGACCAAGCTGTGCCCATCAGACCTTACTCCTGTCCGGGGAATCTTTTATTTATTTTTTAATCCCTTTTAGTTGATATGGCTAAATGTGAATGTGAACCCTGTTTTGTGTGTTAATAGAATCCCTCTGTGCATGCCATTTACTGCATACAAACCTATGACAGAAATACAATGATTCTTGGTTGTAAATCTCCCTCCCGACCTGTGAGGGTGCTAAACAGCGAGAACAGAGTTCCATGGATGGGCCGGTCTGACAGTTCTTTCTCAGGGTTCAGCTGAAGTCGGCCAGCCTGGAAAGGGGCAAGACTCCATTGCAATAATGCATTGACCCGGAAGGGAAACGACGTGGCAGCCTTAGACTGGAGAGGAGACTGCACTCGTTTACCAAGGGGTCATGTGGGACAGCATAAAAGGACACAGAAAATTGCAATCTGTTCCTTTGCTTTGGTTTTGCATTTGAATCTAGAAGGACTGTGAGAGACTCCAGATAATATAACAGTTTTGTGAGTGTTTTATTTGTTTTTGTGTCTGTTAGTAATTTGTCTTGCTTGTGAATTACAGTGAACACGTTTCCAGAGCTGTCACCTTGGGCCAGCACAAATCCTAAACAACACCTTACCACTGTCACGAAATAAACTTTTATAACCCACTAAAGGCACTACTGCACGCACCCAATACTGGTGACCGTGTTTGTACTACTGTGCAGCAGATATTATTTTTTTATTAATTGGGACTGCAATCCCATTATTGTTTACCCCGTGCAGTACACATTGTTGTGTATTGCCGGGGGATTATAGTTAGTCGCCAGACCTGGATACAATTAAATTAACCATTTCTAAACTGGATTACAATCTTCTCTGTCTGTTTCATTCACGCACTGCATCACTCCTGCACCTGCATCCACTCAGCCACTTTGTCACAAAGCCCTACTTAAACAAATTGTATGGGATTGTGATTGGTCTACATTAAAAGAGAAAGTACCAAATGCTTGTAAAGCAAAACATAATGTATGAATAGGTGACTGTAGAGGGTACAGAAACGGGGTGCCGGTAAGTGTTGGTGAAGGGACAGAAGAAAACAAACAGAGTTGAGGATTAGAGTTCACACGCTGTATTGAGTTAATTACACTATTTACAAACAAAGGAAAATCAAAGGGTTTGGAGTAGAAGTGAGAGCCGGTCCGGCGATAGATGGGTCAGGTACAGGTTCAACACAATCATGAGTATTGCTTCTCAGTCACCCTGACTCCTTGATTAGAAAAAGCACAAGTTAGGTACTGGTTTTAAACAAAAGGGCTCAGCTACCCCCTTTGTGTTCTCATTTCCCACAAGGGGTTGCTGTACTCTTAGCTGCACCCCTCCACACATAGAAACGGGACACTGCACTCTTAGCTGCACCCCTCCACACATAGAAACGGGACGTTGCGCTAGCTGCACCTCTCCACACATAGAAAAGGGATGCTTACAGTCTTCCATTTAAAAGAGATAAAATCCCATACCACCCCTAACTCAGCCACCTTGAAAAATAGGAAATATGTCAACAGGAATAAAAAGGAGCATTTTGAATTAAACGTGAGTAATTGATCAAGTAGTTTAACAGTAATTGCTCAAAACAGGAAGAAAAAAACGATTAAATAATTAAATGACACACTGAGACAAAGTGAAATGTAACCATTCATCAGCTTTTAAAAGCTTTCAAAATGTTTTGTATAATGTGTCTATATTGATGAAATACTCCCCCTGCTGGTTAAAGATGCATTGGCAGGAGAGGGTTTGTAAATCTTGCTCTGTGTGCGCTGCAGCCTGTACTCCACAGTATAAAACTCTCTACAGTGTTTTGTGTGTCAGTTTATAAAATGGCTCGGATAAATTAAGTGCTGTGATTGGCTGAACAAGATCACATGACCATGCAGTATTAATTGTCTTACCACACGGCTATGACATCGTAGACCAACTTACTTACCTGATCCATTAATATTACTACGCCTTAATAGTAACAATTATCTAGACAGTGTTTCTGTAGGTAAACATGTCAACATACAACTGAAACAGCATTTAAATCACTCAATGTGTTGTTTTTTTCATCTCTGTCACTAAGAATTACAGAAAAATTGACAAATATACTTTGGTATTTATATAGTGAGGACACAGAACAAAGAAAACATTAAGGCAAGCAGTAACACTATTCAAAAGCCATCTGAGAAAACACAATGCAAGTCTCACTCAGCATGTAATATACTGTATATGCAGCCGTGGCATCAACTTATTAAACTAAAAATCGCCTTATAAAACTGACTAGCGAGTTTGTAATTTTTAAATTCGACACAACAGATACAGCTCACCACTACCCTCCGATTTTAGAAACATATTTAAAACAACATGCAAATCTCTCCTGTTCTCTGCTGACACGGCCGTTGGGCTTTTAAACAAGGTCGGGTTCGGAATAGAACTCTATTGTGCTCGCCAAATTTAGGGAAATTATGCTGATTACCAGCATCGGTGTGAAAACAGCCTGACAAATTATTGGTCAGCTTCTCCTGAAGACGGCAAAGCCTGATCATTTCCTATAAAAAAACAACCACTGAGAAGCCTCTCCCTCGAGTGGCAGTGCAGTGTTTGGCTGTTCCATGAATCCTCCCTCAGATGTGGGAAATCAGTCTGCTTTCAAGTCACAATTGTCATTTCATCTTGGTAATTGTACTATAAATGGCAATGTTCAATGTAATGTTTATAGTAAAAATAAATAAATAAACTACAAAATATCTGTTACAATCAAACAATCTTCATGGACTATTTTTTTTTTTTCTCAGTGGAAGGACACATAATATATTCACATTCACATTCACAATCATTATATCACAAGCACTTCGGCTCAGTGTGCAGGACTGGAGTGTTTTCTTTTTTCTTTTTAACGAGATGGTGGGAACCCAAAGGGTCTTGTGCAGAGTGTTAGGTTACTTACCATAACCCTGGTTCCCTGAAAGAGAAGATGACCACCAACAAAACATTATGAATGGGATATGCCTGCCCACTGGGTATGTATTGCTGAGCTCTCTATACCAGAGCTGCTGATAGGTCCCTTCCTGTGATGATGCACTCGGTCCCGCCTAGAGGGAATAAAACCGTCAGTCACAGGAAGATCCTTCTCTTTTTCCATCAAACCCATGAGGGAGACCAAAGCAAACTTGTGGGTCATGGTCGTCTTCTCTTTCAGGGAACCAGGGTTATGGTAGGTAACCTAATGTTCCCTTTCAATTCAAAGATGACCACCAACGAACATTACCATGGGATAATGTATGCCAGAGCCGTTGTGAGGGAGAAGGAACAGCAGCATATGAGGGACGCACTAGCGCTGTCTAACCCAGTAGTTAGAGGTGTGAACTTACACCCTCAAAGACCGTAGTGCCTAATGAAGGCAGGGCAGAATCTATCACATTAAGGTGGTAGAATCTGGAGAAGGTATGCGGCATAGCCCAGCTAACCACAGTATAACATCTTGTTTTAAAAAGATCCCAAGCAGCGCGTAACCTTTTTGCACAGTGGCGAGCACGCAGGTGTCCGAGGTCCAGTACTGCAGCTGTTGTGTCTAAAAGGGGTTCTGAGGCTGCCAGCCTTCAGGGGCCCTGCTCGTGATCCTGAATGTCCTGCGTTTCCTCTGCCTGCCGGGTGGGCCCAGTTGTTTGCTCCGGTAGGCGATGCCTGAGGTCACCCAGTGGAGCCGTGGGGACCGGAACTGTCCAGTTGACAGTTTGCATCTGAGGAGCTTGCCAGCAATTTGACCTGCCCCATGTGGAAGCGCGGGGAGGTAGCAATGCAGCCACCTGCAAGGACGCCTTGTGTTCCCGGTGGGATCTCTGGAAGATCTCCTCCATGGCTGGCCCAAAGGTATGTCCTGGGAATATAGGAGTGTCTAATTGCGCGGCCTTATCTGCATTAGGAACTCTGGCTTGTGACAGCGAATGCTGTCTACAAGCAACAATGAAGCTAGCCAGGCTCTAGCCAACAGCTTGCCCTTGGAGACCAGAGAGCTGCAGCAGCGTGCTGGACAGGCATCCATGGCCACCAGATCAGGGAGTAGGGCCTTGTGCAGTATGCTGTCCACATAAGCAGTAAGCACACTCGCTGTGTTAGACAGGTGATTTTCCTGCGCCTCTGCTGCATACGCCCGCTTGAGATATGTTTCCTTCACCTTGCATTGAGGGTTCGGGCATGCCGGCCACCCACTGGAGGGGCCTTAACCAGGGCCGTGATGGCGTAGTCCACTGGGGGAACCTCACTAGGCCAAGCTTTTCCACTCCTTCTAGAGAGGCAGGCGGTGAGGCCTGTTTTAGGATGTCTGGACCTGAGGTCGGATGATCCCAGGAGGAGCGTACCTCCTCCATGAACTCTGGGAAGGCTGGGAACTTTTAAGGCTAGGAGCCATTGCCTGTGTTCGGAAAATGTACTGGCGTGCTTCTGCCACTGACGTCCAGGGGACCTGCAGGAAGGCTGCAGCGCATCTCATAAGTGCCAAAATTGAGCTAGACTAGGGAACACTGGCTTCCGAGCTTACCTCGAAGCCAGGTTCTTCCTCAGCAGGAGGTTCGAGCTCCCCTCCTACCTGCATGTCAGAGGAGAAGGAAGCCCCATCCCCAGAGGCGGCTATAGAAAGTGTTCTCTTGCACCAGCTGGGACGCCTCTTTCCATTCACCCTGATCTCCCTTGGGGGAGGGGGTTACGGTAATTGGGGCTGTAATGGAGTTTGGCCAAGAGCTCCAGGACCTGGGCTATCTGAGCTTTGAGGTCCATAATGTCCCTTATCTGCCTGGAATGCTTCACCCTTCTCACCTGCGGAGATGAGGAGTAACTACGGGAGGCCTGTGCATTAGGGATGTCCAGCAGGGAGTCCTGGGACAGGTCATGGAGGATGGGCGCTGGGAATCCAAGAGCCGCCGACGGTCCGGCCACTGAGGACACAGAACTCGCCCTCTTGGCCCTCTTCAACCTATTTTCCTTTAACCAGGGCTGAAAAGCTGCACAGATGCTGCAGGCCACGTCCCTCTCGAGGGCCAAGGTGGCATGCTGGATGCCCAAGCATCACTCACAGAGGGTTTGTTTATCCTCCTGTGGGATATTTGCATTGCAGGCCGTGCAGGGGTGGAACCCAGACTTGCCAGACATAGTGTTCTGCATGTGCTGTGCACTGATTAATAGTGAGATGCCATTTGCTCAGCCACTAGCACTGTAGTGGAGGGTACTGAACACTGTGTGCACTGTGCACCATGAGCAACGAGTACCTCGGGCACCACGTACTGTGCAGCACCATATGCCTGTGCACTAGTGTAGCAATGGCACCAAGCACCGTGCGCACCGAGTACTGTGCAGCATCATGTGCTCTTGAGCTAGCTCCATAGCAGTGGCCAAGCACCATGTGCATCGTGCATACCAAGCACTGTACACCAAGTACCGTCCACGTTGTGCACCGTGTACAATGCAGCACCGTGTGTTCGTGCACTAGTGCTGTAGCACAGGGCACCAAGCACCGCGTGGTCACACACACACCTGATCAGCGCATAGCATGCACCAAGGGGAAACAAGGGCTGAAGCCACGGTGGGCGAGTTGAAGCAGACAGCAAAAACAACAGTAGAATAGATAGATAAGGGAGAGCACACTGTTTGTTTACAATGCCCGACTCACCAAGGTGGGTGCCTACGCAGCCGGCGCGGTCTACTCTACAGCAATAATGCGGCAAGGCTTAGCCGCATGGAGGAAAGCACTGCTAGAAGAGTCAATCAACAGAGGGAATATGGCAAGGCCTAGTCCCATGGAGGAACTGTACAATCTCAAAAAGGAAATAGACAATCACTTGTGGGTGACTGCACAGGCAGTCGCTCACGCATGACAGAAAGATAACACAGAGCGGCCTACTACTACTACAAAAAAATAATAATATTAATCAGCAGCACAGGCACCCAATGGAGTTTCCACATCCATCGGCAGATATTGAAATGGGAGCCATCTGGAATTAAACAACTGTTGAAACTAGAAATGTACCAGTAAATAGAAACATTTTGATGCATTCTAGTGCTTCCAAGTGTCACATGCGTCTGAACCAGAGAGCACCCAGGAAAACAGTTCACGGTGGGAAGTGCTGAAGGGAGAGGCTGTACAGAGGAGAACGGGAGCTGCCTATTGAGTGAGGCATCAGGGAAAAGCTGCTTGGGAGACTGAGAGGGAGTGCTGGAGAACAGAGAGAACATGGTGCTGACTGGGAGCAGGAAGAGATGTTGGTGACGGAGAGACCAGCATCAGATTATCGGCAGATTATTTAGCCCTCCACACAGATCCATGCTATCGCTGATAGTGTGAAATATGTACTTTGCTGTTGGCAGGTTTTTGGGGTTTTTTTGTAGAAGGATACTTTAGATAGGGATTTGTGTTTTTATTATTACTGTAGTTGCGACCAGACATAGTGTTTTAATCTGGAGGGTTGTGACACCTGAATTAAATGTATTAATTGGAGACGTGGCTGGAAGGGATTCGGGGCCGTTTGAGGAGAAATGTGATTGGTTGGTATTCACATAGTGTGCTGTACTGATCTATACGGCAGACTGCTACTTCCCCTTTTTTTTCTGGTGTTTTTTGTTTGCTTGTTCCTTTGGACATTTATAACTTTTTTTTGGACACTCTTTTCTTTTATTACTTTATCTCCTTGTCCATAAAGGGCATAACACCCACTCCCCTTTTACACGTTTCTTTATTTCTTTACTGCTTTGGCTCCTAGCTAAATGTGGGAGCAACCCCCCTAGTTTTAACTTTTATTTGATATTTTGGCTCCTAGCCAATAAATGGAGCTTAGATTGTGTTTCTTTGAACATTGTAAAATAAACTGAACTACTGTTAATATTGTATCTCTGCCTGCTGCTAGGTGGGTGGGATTGTGTCTGTGCCTGCTGTTTGGTGGTGGGATTGTGTCTGTGTATTCTGCTTGGTGGGTGGGATTGTGTCTGTGCCTGCTGCTTGGTGGGTGGGATTGTGTCTGCTGTATGGTGGGTGGGATTGTGTCTGTGGCTGCTGCTTGGTGGGTGGGATTGTGTCTGTGCCTGCTGCTTGGTGGGTGGGATTGTGTCTGTGCCTGCTGCTTGGTGGGTGGGATTGTGTCTGTGGCTGCTGCTTGGTGGGTGGGATTGTGTCTGTGCCTGCTGCTTGGTGGGTGGGATTGTGTCTGTGCCTGCTGCTTGGTGGGTGGGATTGTGTCTGTGCCTGCTGCTTGGTGGGTGGGATTGTGTCTGTGCCTGCTGCTTGGTGGGTGGGATTGTGTCTGTGCCTGCTGCTTGGTGGGTGGGATTGTGTCTGTGCCTGCTGCTTGGTGGTTGGGATTGTGTCTGTTCCTGCTGCTTTGTGGGTGGGATTGTGTCTGTTCCTGCTGCTTGGTGGGTGGGATTGTGTCTGTGCCTGCTGCTTGGTGGATGGGGTAACAGCTGCTCTAAGTTTTACTAACCTGAAGGTGAGGGGAAGGTGTCTGAGTAGTGTCCTTTGGAAGTAAATCACAGGTTCCTAGTACCTGCTTTAAACACTAGGTGGTGTAGGTCAGTAGACTACCACTTTATTAGTTTTTGTTTGTATCTGTTGCCCCCTACTCTCTAGGGTAACTAGTGGTAGTAGAGGACGAGGCTAGGTACAACACTTGGCACAGGATAACTTTACAGTGAAGTTGGAGCAATGTGTTTTCCCACCACCATGCAGCGGGACGCCATCCAGAGGGTCAGTGACTGTGATGCTGTTTTTTTGGGGGCATGCCGTGGGTACCTAAATTTAAAGGTATGAGTTCAGAAGTGGAAAACGAAAAGAAATGAAAAAGGAAGATTGATGCAATGCTAAGAGCTAAAGTACTTAATAATGAACAACAATGTGATTTTATCTTGGGGGCTCTGCACCTGGGAGAAACCGTGAGGGCCATTAGCCTCCGATTGTGGGAACTGTGTTGTCGCTTACAACACCGAGACCCAGATGGACTGGGGCGGGTAGATCGAATTTTAAGGAACCAGTTCATCATGGGACAGAAGGAAAGTAACCTGAGGCAGGGATTGAAGTGGTTGGTGCATAGGAAAGAGGGGCTGACCTTTGAGGAGGGAAAGGAGGAGGCCTTTGTGTACGAAGAGGATTACTAGGGGGAGACATGGCCTGCTGCTGCTTGTTCAGTGGCAGCAGAGCGAGCCTCCCCAGTTGCATCACGGGGAGAGGTAGATTGGAAATGTGCTTTCTGTAATGAGGTACTGCAGTTCAAGATCAGATAGAAGCTATGGGGAAGAACTTAACAAAGTAACTGCAGAGAACTGTATTTCACAGGTCACAGAGAACAGAACCAGGGGCCACAGGTGGAAGCTGAAGAAGGGCATACTCAGAACTGAGGGGAGAAGGAGCTTTTTCTTAGAAAGGGAGATGTACCATTGGAACAGGATGCCGGACAGAGTTGTTGAAGCAGAGACTATCGGATCTTTCAGGAATGTCCGCTTAGCTACGTATTCCCAGAGGTTTCATTTCCCCTACTAACTAAATGGTTCTGGATTTTTTTGTTTTGTTTTTCCTCTCCTGAGTGCTAATGGACCATGCTTGTGTAGCGATCTCAGTTCCGGCAGGTAGGCGCATCACATAGGGTGAGGCAATTCACACACAGGCATTGGGTGGGTGCGAACCCGGGACCTCTCGCACTAAAACATAGCGCCGATACCAATGTACAAAGGAGCCGGCTCTTTTGTACAGCGGTATCGGCACTATGCTTCAGTGCAAAAGGTCCTGGGTTCACACCCACCCAACGCCTGTGTGTGGGTTGCCTTGCCCTGTTGATGCTCCTGCCTGCGGGAACCGAGATAGCTACGCTTGCATTAAACGAGCGAGCATAGGTGGGCCGAATGGCCTTCTCTCGTTCTAGAATTTCTTAATTTCTAATGAGTAATCCCAAATTGGGATGACGGCTACCTGAGGTTTGTGTACTTGTCAATGTGTGTAATGCACGTGGTAATTGGTCCCTGTGTTACTGTTGCAATAAACAACTCCTCCAGGGCTCTGACACATTATTCTGATATAACAATAAAAAATAAAAAAAAGTGATTGAAGTGTTTGTATATAACGATTTGATAGTAGATTTTAATGTAACAACTTTTAAGTAAGTTGTTAGTTTTGCATTCTAACAGAAAAAAGCCAGTTAGCTATTCGCCACAGCGCCCCTATAGGTGGCACAGCAATATGAATGGTACCAAAATGTAGGTCACCTCGAGTACATCTCACATAAAGTTTGGTGGTCCTAGGTGGTTGGGAAGTAGGTCCTAAAAGGCGAGAAAGCTATTTATTTCGCGATTCACTGCAGCGCTCCTATAGGTGGCACAGATACAACAAGATGGTCAGGAAGCAGGCAGTGTAAATACCCGGGGGTAACTGCGTTCCGGTGGTGACGTGGGCAGGGCCGAGCCCAAAACGATCCCCTAAATCAAGGATAATATATATTATTATATTATATATATATATATATATATATATATATATATATATATATATATATATATATATATATATATATATATATATATATATATATATATATATATATATATATATATATATATATATATATATATATATATATATATATATATATATATATATATATATATATATATATATATATATATATATATATATATATTATTAACCTGTGTCTTTTCTGATCGGTAGTTTACTGGTGTCCTCAAACCTGTGCATTCAGCCAATAGGAAAGCTCATGATTCCTGCAAGCAGACTGTGGGCCTTCCCATTGGCTGTCTATTGTGGACAGTGGCTGTTCGGGGGTTGCATGATCTGTAGTCTTAGTGACTGGCAGAGGTTCACAGATGAATCGTTCATCATTCCCACAATTTATTTTTGAGCACAATAATTGTGATCTTAAATAAAATCAAGCGTTCCTGATATTTTGGTAGAAAGTTAAGACTGGCCCGTGAGTAAAGTTGGATTTTCGACTCTCCCCATCATGTTATTTTTATTTATTTATTTATTTATTTTTTATTTGTTTGTTTGTTTGTTATTTTCATTTTTCTGTTTTTTTTTTTTTTTTTTTGCAAAGAAAGACTAGTAAGCTGTAAAAATCATCCGCAAGCTGTAGAAACGAATAGCAAACTGGAATAGCGAACTGCAGGCTGGAATAGCGAACTGTGAACCGCTTGCTAACTTCACTAACCTAAATAAATCTCCCAATCAAGATTGCCCTGTGGATACTTTCCAATGGTCTCAAACCATGCGTAATGTAACCTGTGCAAACATTTATTATTCAAGATATTAACATACAATATACACGTACGTGTGTGTGTGTGTGTGTGTGTGTGTGTGTGTGTGTGTGTGTGTAATCAACATCCTTAATAGAAACTGACTTGCATCAGGGAGTTATTGAAGCGATGGTCATTTGATGATGAAAATTATAATTATAATTGATGGTGAAAATATCAAGTTTTTATATAATGTAAAGCACCAAAAACACCTTCCAAAAAGCTTAGCAGCGGTATCTTTATCTGAACACGGTTAAAGAATACAGATACAATAAATAAATACTTTTAAACCTTTCTTGGAGAAACTAAAATTATTTTTACGAAAACTTATTTTGACAATGAGAAAGGTGTGCATATCGACTGACACCTCGCCCTGTAGTTATTGTTCGAAGGTTTCATGATCCTGGATCACTGTGTGTCTGAGTGTGCAGAAATACAGAGCCGAGTCACTGAAGAGAGCCCCCGATATGGTCAGGGGGAATGTTTTACTCGAGCTAGTTTGCGGTGCAGAAAATCTCTCCTTAGCAAATTCCGCGTCCTTCTTTCTGTTGCTATCTCTGTAGAGGATAAACTGGATCCCCCCACCTGGCTTCTGACGGTACCAGTAAAGATCCGGATCCGAGGAGCTAGTGGAATAAGTGCACGGTATTGTTATCTTTCCACCTTCAAACACACCAAGCGACGCGGCGGGTTGGTTTACAGAATTAGCATTGGAAGAACCTGTAAAAGAACAAGGGTTGAATAATCTGAGAAACATTATTACTGTGTCTGTATTGTTATATATATATATATATATATATATATATATATATATATATATATATATATATATATATATATATATATATATATATATTCTATGATTCTATGAAACTTACTAAGGAGGAGTAGGAGAGTCACATTAAACAACAGCGCTGCGACTGGACCCATCTCCCGAATACAATACGTCTTCAACACGTTTTGTTCTTTATGGTTCAGGTATGGGTATATCCCACTGCACTGGGTGTACCCTTTCCGGGCTGTGATCTGCGGCGTTGTCCTCTTCTGAGTCAAAGCTGGTGTTAAAGTAGAGGCATTTACACGACGTATTAACAACCACACTCCCCTCCCTCTTTCTGTGATACGCGGTTTGCAGATTCCACTGATATTGAAAGTGTAGATAACTGCTACTATTATTATTATTATTATTATTATTATTATTATTATTATTATTATTATTATTATTATTATTATTATTACAAAATGTGCCTCATTTAAACGCATACAGTCAGTAATAATACACATCTATAATTTATGATCACCCATGTTAGCGATCAATCGATCAATTCATCTTCCTACTTTGGGTTTCAAACAACCTCAGGTTCTGCAGTCATTCTTTTTTAGAAGTTGAATTATTATTGCAGGTAGCAGAAATATGACAAAATGAATTTTAACTGCTATACATTCCTACATCCGTGTGCTTCACTCTATATGTTCTCTGGCTGATATACCCCGTACATGCTCAAATCACAATTTACTCTATATATAGTCTTCCATTTCTTTCAAAGATTGAGCCTGCATTAAGTTTGCCATCTACTGGTAATTCAGCATATTGCAAGTTTTTTCAAACTATATGGAGGCATTTTATTTTGAGATCGGTCCGCTAGACCTTTGCTTTGCACTGTGCTCAGATTAGAGCCCAATATGTTTTATTATAAACTTATTTCAACAAAAGCTAAATTAGACAGGTCTTGTAGGTTATACTTTATGCTATGAAATGTCATTGTTACCACATAAACATTAATATATAATTGAAAATCACCTCTTCATCACTGATCTCACTTAAGACCCTCTTCTTTGTTTTGGGTGAGCTGTGATTAAAAGGCATGGAATATAAAAAAAATAAATAAACAGTTCACAGTCTTTTAAACAGAACACGTTCTTAAAAAAGATCAGTAGACTTATACCAGTGTGTCATTCAAGGAGGAGTCTTTCACGTGGTCACAGGTCCGAAGCACTACTTCAGTATCACTGTCTTCACCATTTTCTAGAAATATATGCAGTCTTGTATAAGTAAATCATGGGGAATAGCATAAAATGCGGCAGAATACACAGATTTACAAACAGAACTTGTTAGATAGATATAGCTACACACACTGTGTATTTTATACACACATACATATAATTCAGCAATAAATATTCCCAATGCATGTCCCTATGTGCTGATGTAAAGACCTAACCCTAGATTAGAATGGTGAGTGTGTGACATTACTTTGCGTTCATACCTTTCCAATCCCTGTGTAGGTTAGGTTGCATTTTCCCTGGAATTTGATATATGTATGTTTTTTTTTTTTTTTTAATAATATACCAATGCTGTACTTAGTTATTGTATTTATATAATTAAATGTGTACAAATATGGTCAAAACTAGACTGCATCAAAAACATAATCTCATGTTTTTAGTTTCATCGGAAGAACTACAGAAAATCGTAACAGGAACAGAAACTGAAAGTTTTTTTGTTTGTTTGTTTTGTT
The DNA here is from genome assembly GCF_017654505.1 of Polyodon spathula. Classification (NCBI taxonomy): domain Eukaryota; kingdom Metazoa; phylum Chordata; class Actinopteri; order Acipenseriformes; family Polyodontidae; genus Polyodon; species Polyodon spathula. The sequence continues at coordinate 12,812,642 of NC_054558.1, forward strand.
TTTTTTTTTTTTTTATGCTCTGCTAATATTTTTCATGCTCTCAAAATTAAATAATGTTTCTGTTCTCAATTTTTTTTTTTTCTGGTTTCAAAATATTATTTTTGTTTATTTTGCTTTTTTATTTTTAAAAATATTATTTGCGTTTTGCACTTCTCGGCCACCGTAACTTGAATGTGAACATCCAAAATGCTAACAGTGTATTACATTTTATATATTAAATATTTTAATGGTTAAAATTAAACGTCCTCACTTGAATTACGAATTGCGTTTTTCTGAGAGACATGGTACAGCTATGGACACACTTTTTGCATCTATCGGAAGCCATAATAAATTTTGAAATGTCACATTTTGAAATGTCACAGTTTTTTGTTATGTAGTATGGAAAACTATAAATGGAAACACCAATGTATACACACTTAATAGGGCGTGTGCCCAGTATGGCTTGTATGCGCCGTGGCATAGAGTCTACCAGCTTCTGGAATTCTGCAGGAGGGATGCGGTACCGTTCTACTACGAGAAAGTTAATCAGCTCATGCCTGGTTGATGGAGGTGGAAAACGCTGTCTCAGGCGTCGTTCCAGAATATCTCATAAATGCTTGATTGGGTTCAGATCTGGTGACTGAGAAGGCCATGACATGGATAACATCACTGTCATGCTCATCAAACCATTGGGTGACCACACGTGCTCTGTGGATTGGGGCATTATCATCCTGGAAGACACCCCCCCCCCAGGCAGGAAAGAAATGCTGCAACATTTGGTGAAGATGGTCACTCAATACCATTAAGTAGTGATTAGCATTGACCTTGCCTTCTAAGGGCATGAGTGCACCCAAACCATGCCAGAAAAATGCACCCCACAACATTTATCGAGAACATGGCTTATATAATATAAATGTTATAGTGTAATAGGCTAGTCCCAGACCAGACAGCTGACGGAGACACACAGGCAGGTACTGCGGGTGAAAAGCGCGTTGGCACACCGTTTTTTATTCAAGAAAATAAAATAAATATTTTAGACCCAATGCTGCAATAGAAAAGCAGCAGTTTTAAAGTTACATTAAAACCCATTAAGATAAGAAAGCTATTTTATAAAAGTGCTTTTTTAGTCTTGGCTTGAAAACTGTAACGGTACCAGCTTCCCTGACAAATGAAGGCAGAGCATTCTATTATTTTGGAGCTCTACAAGATAAAAACCTATCTCCCTTGTTGCTTTTGTTGACCCTAGGAATAACCAGCAGCCCTGCATCTTGAATATTATAAAAATGGTTCTGTATAGATCCCAAACACCACATAGGTTCAATATCACAATGATATTGAGACCTGCAAACATGGAAGTGTATGAGGTACACTGTGATTGCATGAGCGAGTGGAATGTGCTGTCATGTCAACACAGATCAGCCAAGGGCTTTTCAGTGTCATACTGGATGAACAACAGAATACTGTTTAATGGGAGGGATGGCCTCACCATCACAGTTGGGCTGTAGACGTTGTTCTGTAATACCAGTATGCTCTGTACTCTCCAGTGTTTTAGGACTACGTTGACAGATAACACACACATGTGTTTTGTAAATATCCATCCTTATGCAATGCAGATGGATGTCTCTTGTGTTATCTGCAGAGTTGTATGTTGTTCATCTTAACTGATGGTGGCTGTCTGTGATTGCTTGTGTTGCCTTGCCCCTTCCACTGCTTGTAAGAGGGTGGGAGGGAATGCAGAGTTAGGGTTAAAAACCCTAACATCGCATTGCCCTACTTTTGTTATTTTAATAACAACCCTTACTGATGCATTAATCTAGTTTTTTGCAAAGTATACATACATGTATATACACACATGCACAATAATATCTGTGAATGTTGTTTAGGAAGTGCTTAAATGCAGAAATATACAGAATGCCTAAAAATTTGACTGCATTATTAAATAGGTCCCGTGGACTGCATTATTAAATAGGTCCTGTGGACTGCATTATTAAATAGGTCCCGTGGATGGCATTATTACAAGTCTTCTGTTAGATACAGTGTAAATGAATGCATGCATGAGATTTAATATGTTTTCAGATACAATCTCTACAGCAGCACCTGTTATCCCTATAGAGATGCATGAGGACTTGTGATATCACTGTAGAGATGCACGAGGACTTGTGATATCACTAGAGATGCAGGAGGACTTGTGATATCACTGTAGAGGTGTATGAGGACTTGTGATATCACTGTAGAGATGCACGAGGACTTGTGATATCACTAGAGATGCAGTAGGACTTGTGATATCACTGTAGAGGTGTATGAGGACTTGTGATATCACTATAGAGATGCATGAGGACTTGTGATATCACTAGAGATGCATGAGGATTTGTGATATCACTATAGAGATGCATAAGGACTTATGATATCACTGTAGAGATGCATGAGGACTTGTGATATCACTGTAGAGATGCATGAGGACTTGTGATATCACTAGAGATGCATGAGGCTTTGTGATATCACTGTAGAGATGCATGAGGACTTCTAATATCACCATAGAGATGCATGAGGATGTGCTATAACCCTAGAGATGCATGAGGATTTGTGTTATCACTGTAGAGATGCATGAGGATGTGCTATAACCCTAGAGATGCATGAGGATTTGTGTTATCACTATAGAGATGCATGAGGACTTGTGATATCAAGAGGGCAGGTACCTTCACCTCTTAATATTTCCTTTTTAACACAGTTTTGTCCAATCCACTGACTCTATCTGGTGGTGCTATACTATCATAGCATTTGTTTCTATTGTAAACTCTTAGGCGTTTCCATATAGAACCGTATGGTTCTTTCAGGATTCCTTTAGAATCTTTGTGGTGTTTAGGATCTATACAGAACCACTCTTATAACATTCTGAATAACAGAGGGTTCTAAATAGAACCATTTGATCCAACAGGGGTTCCTATTGGAACGTGGTACCCATTATATTGAACCCTGTAGTTCAGTAAAGACATGGTTAAACACATCAAGGGTTCACTGCAATATCAAAGGAACCCTGTGACTCCACAAAGCACAGTCTGTAAGATATCTGTGACACACTGCCCCCTGTACACCTGCTTCATCTCTAATCTGGGTACGTACACAGTGGCCTAGTGTAAGTGCAGTTTGGTTGAATTGCATGGCACACATTCATGTCAACAGGTGTCTCCTTCTTTGGGTGTTTGTACATTAAAACGTGCCAAGAGCAAGAGCCACTGGTATAAGTGTGCCATCGTGCTGTAACAAAAAAGAAAACTCTAATAGAAAACTGTCATTATGAATGTGTTCTAGCTATAAACATACATCTATTTATTATGTTACGGAGTAGGACAACCCTTTACTTGTGTCTCTATTATACATTAAAACTATACAGAGTTAAAGAACTGCACTGTACGAAAGCTGCATGCTATCTCAATGATGGGACACCCATGTTGAGTTTTTGTTGTGCTCTGAAGTGCTGTGTGAATGTTGGTGGAACTGGAGGGAAGCTGATGTTTGGAACTGGTACAGAATTATTTGTGGAATCAAGTAAGTTCACTGGATTTTTTAATCTTTTGTTGTGTTAGTGATATTCATTACTTATGTGACTCTTAATTACCATTTGGGAGCAATGCATGGGAGTCTTTGCTTTAGTTCCCCCTTTGGATTCAATATTCATTTAAAAGAAAAAAAAAACATTCATAAATGTGTTATAACAGGTTTTGACGATTATTGAAAAGGAAAAGCAGTTTACTGCAGTAACATTTTAATAGCACACAACAGCGAAGCTTCATGTTATAATATTATTAAAAGGTCTTAAACTAAATAGTTATTGTTTTCTTAAAAAAAAGAAAAACTCTCAATTATGAAATGGGCTTAACACAAAATAAAAATGTGAATGTTGATAATGCGTCAAAGTATAGAGTTATTCTCAGCTTGAAAAGGTTGAGCTTCTGAAGTTCTGCGTGATAGTTTTTGTAATGCTGTGTACTGCTGTGTGTATCTGGGAATGCAGGGAAGGTGATATTTGGAAAAGGAACACAACTGATGGTGGAATCAAGTAAGTTTAATTTGCAACAGGATATTCAGAATATTGACAACTGGTTTCATCGATCCCGATTAGCACTCGTTATCTGTGAAAATAGCCATGAGTGTGTGTTTCTAAGTGTATTTGATTGAAAAGGTTGACTGCATAAAGTTTTAAACTAGAGCAAAAATAAAGTGTATAACTATTCAACCTTCTCTATAACATTATAATATATAATATATATATATATATATATATATATATATATATATATATATATATATATATATATATATATATATATATTTAAATGTATTAATATTCATCATCAAGTCAGTAGCAGTCATCATCGTAGTAGCTCTGAACAAAGAACACACGTATAGTGTGTGCATATGTCTAGTTTGTAGAAACACGGGATTCAGAACATATGGATGGACTACTACCATTACCTATTATTATTTATTATTATTATTATTATTATTATTTTAGTAGTAGTAGTAGTAGTAGTAGTAGTAGTAGTAGTAGTGGTCGTTGTTGTAGTAATAAAGTAATGAGGAGTATTAAAAGTAGGTTTGCATTTCACACACTTCATATACATTTTTGTTAAACCCTTTATCACTGTGGGTTCTGGAAATACAGATACATTGATTCTTGGAAAAGGGACGAGGCTAACTGTGGAACCCCGTAAGTGCTGTTATATTATAGATTCTGTTATTGTTACACAGTTTATATCATTGAATAGCATGCAAATCAATGGATGAACCACTTTTACTGCACTGTATATCAACCATTCAAGATTTTTACATCTAGTACAACAGCTTGAAAACCCCATTAGTAAAACTATAGCTCTGGTTTGAAGAGTGGCATGTGTCACTGTGTGACGGGAGGTACAGGGAAGGTACTATTTGGATCTGGAACAAACCTCTTTGTAGAATCAGGCAAGTAAAAGGATCGTTTATAATAATGTTCTTGAAGACATTCTTCAAGACAATTGAGAGAACAGCGTTTCTGAGGGATGTATTGTTACAAACATGTCCAGTTTTCTTTTCTTTTTTATTTATATATTAAAATGGTCATGCAAAACTAGCAACCTTAGTATATGTTGCCAAAAATATGCAGGAGGGACAGGTACAGCAATATATAAAATAATACAATCAAATATTCATTTAAACGAACCAATAGTTCAGCACTTTACAACAGATAAACAACATGAAAGAATGAAATGCGTAATGTTAGAAGAAACACAATGTGATCATGTACACTGGAAAAATAAAGGATGAATAGACTCACTACCATGATGTCTGAAGGTTTAAACAGAAATGAACAGTAGACTGTTACATCATTAATTGTGTACCAAATGACATCACAAGCACATTCATAGAATTAATAATTCATAATTAAATAAGTGCAGTTACCATGGATTCAAAAGCCCAGAAAGTGTGTGTTTTTACACACACCTTCCCTTGATAAAGGTGTGTTAAACAAATCAAAATGTTGGGAAGTTGGCTTTTCAGGACAAAAGTATATATATATATATATATATATGATTATATATATATATAGATATATATAATATATATATATAATATATATATATATATATATTTGTGAAATAATATGCTAATGACTGGTGTATAGTACAACATTAACTAGTTACTAGATGTATTTGTTGAAGCAGTGTTTGTTTCTCCTATCACTGATGTATATTTTCATTAAACATGTTTCTTCATCTATGGTAGAGAGACAGTTGAGGGTTTTTGTGCTGGGGTTTCTCACAGTGTGAATAACAATGCTGGTAAAATGATATTTGGATCTGGAACAAGACTTACAGTGCAACCTAGTAAGTAAATTGTTATATTGTTTAAACTAGTTTGTGTAAAATAAATATAAGTATGTGCCTCATTCTGACAGTTTAAACTATCACACTTTAGTTGAAGGGTCCATTTACAAAACATAAGTAATTAATTATACTGAAGATTATTAACCAGCAATAATAGTTTATCAAATGCAATGTTTTTGATATCTATGAAAAGCTTGTACTTATTAATGTCATTACAATACAATATTGTGGCTAAGATCTTGTTACTCTCCAAACCAGACTGCATTCCCCACTCAGTAATCTAGTGTCTTGACATACTGAATTGGAAAGAGTTTAGTGTTTAGCTACAGCCTGTTACAATAACCTTCCATCAGAGTACATAATGTCAGTTAGAACACATTTGCTGGTGCATCTTCATTATTATAAGAGATTCTTAAACTTAAGTGCTACATCTACAAATCTATTGTACTCTAGCCAGTATTCTGTATTTATTAAAATAATACAAAACAAGAGAAACTATTTATATAGCTTGTATAGACCCCAGAATGTCAGCTTTGCAGGATTGTGAGTTTTTGTAATGAGACAGTTCACTGTGTGAATGCTGGAGGTGATAAAGTTACATTTGGAACTGGGACAAGACTGATTGTGGAACCAAGTAAGTGGGATGATTTGTTTTTGGGGGATACTTTTTTTTTGTTTGCAGTGTTACTATATCAATTCCATGATTAGCAGGTAGCCAAGGAAATCTGCCTCTTTAAGAAGGGTGATCACAATAACAGCTGGGTTCCAGTGAGAACACAGTGTACACATTGTTATAATGGGCAGAATATGCAGACCCCTGGGGGAAATCTATTCTCTGTTTACCAATGGACCAATTTAGCACCTTTTAATTATTAACAGTTTTGGTTAGTTAAAAAGAAAAGGAGAAGCATAGTTATCAGTTGGGAAGAATGTTGTTTCAAAGTGTATCGAATTATTGAAATAACCCTGATAGAGTCCGATCGAAACAGGGACTTTAATGCAGTTAAACCAACATTACACTATGTAACACATACAAAAATGACTACAAAAGATTTAGAAGTGAGTAGTTTTTTGAGATTTACGATTATACTGTAAATACAGTAAATACAGTATAATCGTAAATCTCGAAAAACTACTCACTTCTAAATCTTTTGTAGTCATTTTTGTATTACTTTAGTATAAATACATGTTAATTTGGATTCATATGGGTTTTTTTTTCTGACTTTATGTGAACGAAAAGACACACATTTGCTCGTTTTCCCATTGGAAATAGTGATATTTTGAAATATCACTGTCCTGGTCACAAAAGCAAAGTTTGTGGGGAATAATAGCCATTTTCTATACTTTTGAGGCATAAGCAATTAGGAAATAACACTTACTACCCAGGAACAAAAAATAAATAAAATAAAATTGTTGCACGGTGTTATCTATGGCACAGAGCTAGGATTATCTCTCTAACGATAAAGCAAAATAACTCATACTCCTCTATTTAATGTAATAGTTAAATGTCCATGCATGTTGAAAGAAAGAAAGAAATAAAGAAAGAAAGAAAGAAAGAAAGAAAGAAAGAAAGAAAGAAAGAAAGAAAGAAAGAAAGAAAGAAAGAAAGAAAGAAAGAAAGAAAAAGAATGCTATTGTTAAGAGCACAGCAGAATATCACTCAGCTAGCTGTACACAGTAGTTTTTGAAATGGTGGAAGCCACTGTGTGGCTTCTGGGGGGTCGACTGGTAAACTAGTGTTTGGAGCAGGAACACGGCTGTTTGTTGATCCCAGTAAGTATTCCTCACTCAGTTTAAGTGTGCATCCGTGAATTTGTAACTGCATTCTATCCCATGAGATAATAATGCAATTATATTGTATATGTATGCACTTTATTTTCAAAATTTATGTATTGAAATCCCTGCATTTATCATTTGCTATATGATCTAAAAAAAAGGTGTTCTATTCAATTTCTTTTGGTAAGAAATTAAAGTTGGATCAGGTCAGTTAGTTTGAATACCTGCAATATGGTTAAATAGACAAGAAATACTAACTACACAAAACTGGCCAGGTACCATTGTACAGCATTTCTTCTAATAGCACTACATTTTTTTCATACTTATTTCATCCAGTACGACACATTTTTGGTATTTAAAACATTACAACTGGGTTCAGTGACCTGGATTAGCATTAATCTGCACCACTTTACTGAGGGTAATAGTAGGTAGTGCTGTCCCAAGGCTGTGGAACCAGCTATTAATGTAAATACATTTGCTGTTGGTTTTTATTGCATGTAAGAGTGTTACTATGTGATCAAACTGACCTGTTCAGATGATGGGACAGAAAACACAGCAATGTTTATATTTATTATGTTAAGAATCAGAAAACATATGTTTGGTATTATTACTCTTACAATAAAAACAGCTTCAGATATGTTCGTTTCTGTTATAGTGTTATTTACTGTTTCAGTACAGCAGATGAGATTATATTTGGGCAAGGGACTACACCTGTCCTATAACCTCATATGTTTTAATACAAATAGGAATTGTCTTGCAATGGAACACTTCATTGCTTTAAAATTATTTATAACATAACCTACACAGTTGTTAGAGAAAATAGAGCTTTGATGGTTTAATGTAGATTGTAATGTATCCCCATGCACCATATCTAGTTTGTCATGTGATTTGATTAATACGATTTTGACAGATAAGTGGCAATTTACAGACAAAGAAAAAAAACAAAAAAAACACAAAAAAAACACAAAAAAAACCCCAAAAAAACATGAGTTGTCTGGCTTCAGTTTTACAAAAACTAAACATGTGTTTTTATCCTTGCAAAAACAAATGCTTTTGATTTTTAATAAATACATGCATTGTGATATTTCTAAATCTATACATTGTAAGCATAACACTGAATCAGAACTATAGAGCTGGGTTACAGTTAGCGTGCATTGAACTGTGATGATAGGTTTTTGTAATGCATTGTACTGCTGTGTGAATCAGGGAAACAACAAGTTCATATTTGGTTCTGGAACAAAATTACTAGTCCAGCCAAGTAAGTATTTCATCATGGAAATGATCATTTGATCAGTCTGTCTTGTTTTTAATTTATTGTGTTTGTGTGCTATGCAATGGAGAGGACACTGTTGTTAATTCAATTATTAATTTATTGTGTTTGTGTGTGCTATGCGATGGAGAGGACGTTGTTGTTAATTCATTGGTGTTCTTTAAGGTCTCTGTATCTAACCAGGTGTCCCAATGTGCTCCAGGTTGGGGACATTTCAACACTGTGATTGATTCATTTGAGTGTAATCATGAATTCATTATGTTACAATAGCTAGATAGGTGACACACAGGATGATCTGTGGCACAGAGATGGTGGTGCAGTTACAGGGCATTGCAGGCAGTGACTCATATTATGTATAATTACATTGTGTTTACTGATAGGATTATATATTTACTATGTAATTAGACTATAACCACATGATCTAGAACATTGTTATAGCAGTCTAATAACAGACACTTCATTTAAAGCATTATCAGACATGAATAACAAACCCATCTGCAAACACAGGTGAGCTGTTTGGTGTGTGGGGTGTTGTTGGTTCGTTGGGTTTGGATTTGATTGCATGTGATTTGGGTTTGTGAGTACATGTGTGATAACCAGGGACATTGTTTATTGGGATTCAATGCCCATTTACTTTCTTTGGATCTCTGTCTGAAATAATTTCTTTCCTAAAATGTTAAATGGGACCCATCCATTCCACTGCAGCCACAGTGAGGCAGTTTTTGTAACTCTGTATAGCACTGTGTGAATACTGGTGGAGGGGCTGGGAAGCTGCTGTTTGGAAAGGGTACGAGACTCACCGTGGAACCAGGTCATTATTACTTGTTTGTTTTCTTATTTTATGTCATCCAGTACGGCACATGTTTAGTATTTTAAATAATAGCAGCTGGGTTCAGAGACCTGGCTTAGCATTAATCTGCACCACTTTACTGAGGGTAACATTATCATTAAACAGAAAACGTATATTTGGTATTATTACTCTTACAATGGAAACAGCTTCAGATATGTTTGTTTCTGTTGTAGTGTTACTTACTGTTTCAATACAGTAGATGAGATTATATTTGGAAAAGGGACTACACTAGTTCTAGAACCTTGTACATTTTAATACAAATAGCAATTGTCTTGCAATGGAACACTTCATTGCTTTATAATTACTTATAACATAAGCTACACAATTGTTAAAAGAGAAAATAGAGCTTTGATGGTTTAATGTAGATTGTAATGTATCCCCATGCATCATATCTGATTTGTGATGTGATTTCATTTTAATATGATTGATAGGTAAGTGACAATTTACACATAGAAGTAACACAGAATAAGAATGAGTAGTCTGTTTTTAGTTTTGCATAAATAAACAAGTATTTTTATTCTTGCAATAGCATGTGTGTTCGTTTTTTAATAAACACATGCGTTGTTTTAATAAACACATGCAGTTGGGTAATAGATAACTTGCATTGAGCTGTGATCATAGGTTTTTGTTGTAAAGCAAGGCACTAATACTAACAATGACAAATTAACATACGGATTTGGCACAACACTTTTTCTTCAAACATGTGAGTTTATTATTATTATTATTATTATTATTATTATTATTATTATTATTATTATTATTATTATTATTATTATTATTATTATATTGACTATATATTTTGATTTTGAACATCTCATATTGTGTGAGTTATGGAAACATTGTGATTTTTAGAAATGGAACAAAGTTCCCTGTGGAACCCAGTACATGCAGTCCTGTGATGTAATCTATCGATTTTATTACAGAGACTGCAAACAATTACATGTCACTCAGCCCAGATAGACTGGTTGACCAAAACAGGTAAATCAAATGTAATAAAGGAAGCACTAAATGAAAAACACACAAAGATGAACTGATTTTTCAATCATTCACACACTAAACTTCATAAACTAAGAAAACATGTGTAAACCACTTCTTAATGACTACCTCTTGAATGCATCCTAGTAATAAACACATTATAAGCAGTGAAATAAAGACATGTAACACGTTTTCGTTGAGCTGTGAGGTACTATGTGAATGCTGCTGGAAACAGTGTTGTATTTGGAAATGAAACCATACTCAGTGTTTCACTAGGTAAGAGCCATATGCTTTGTTTAATAAGACAGTTTGTAGAAAAGCTTTATTTGCCTACAGTGGGGTAGAGAGTAAAGTGCCAGAGGGCTTATTTTTACATGGTTGTAAAAATTACATCTATTTGTTTACAGAATAATTTTGGTATTTCAATTGTAGGGTACATTATTTGCATAGGCTTAACCTACTGTCCTTAAACAGTTAGTAGTTTTTTGTAATGTATGTATGGCTGTATGTATGTATGTATGTATGTACAGCTATGGACCAAAGGACTATATCATTAACTAAAGTAGCTTCATAAAGTCCATTGAAATCTGTTGAATAATGTTACATAAACATAGTGAATTAAATACCATGGTTGACAAATTGAAAAATGTGACATTTCAAAATTTAGCATTAAATACTGACCTCCTATTGCAATTAATTAACGGGCGAATGAATAATTCATCGATTAATCAGTTCTACCAACACATTCTCTTTTTGGCAGCTCTTGCATAGTAAAAAAAAAAAATACATTCCTAAATATCTAAACATCAAAGGAATAGCCTTCTCTGGGTTTTTGTAATGGATTGTACTGCTGTGTGAATCAGCAAAACAACAAGCTTGTGTTTGGTTCTGGAACAAAATTACTAGTTCAACCAAGTAAGTATCTTGACATGGAAATTATCATTTGATCAGTGTGCCTTGTTGCTAATTTATTGTGTTTGTGTGTAATATGCGAAGGAGAGAACACTGTTGTTAATTCAATTACTAATTTATTGTGTTTGTGTGTGGTATGTGATGGAGAGGACACCGTTGTTAATTCAATGATTAATTTATTGGGCTTGTGTGTGGTAGGTGATGGAGAGGACACTGTTGTTATTTATTGGTGTTCTTTAAGGTCTCTTTATCTAACCAGGTGTCCCAATCTGCTCCAAGTTGGGCACATTTCAACACTGTGATTGATTCATTCAAGTGTAACCATTATTTCCTTATGTTACAATAGCTGGATAGGTGACATATCGGATGCTCACATAGGTGGTGCAGTTACAGGGCATTGCAGGCAGTGGCTAATATTATGTAGAAAGACATTGTGTTTACAGATAGGATTATATATTTACTATGTAATTAGACTATAACCACATGAGCTAGTACAAGGTTATAACAGTCTAATAACAGACACTTCATTTAAAGCATTATCAGGCATGAATAAAATTCTACAAACCCATCTGCAAACACAGGTGAGCTGTTTGTTGTGTGGGGTGTTGTTGGTTCATTGGGTTTAGTTTTGATTACATGTCATTTGGGTTTGTGAGTACATGTGTGATAAACAGGGGACATTGTTTATTGGGATTCAATGCACATTTACTTTATTTGGATCTCTGCTTGAAATCATTTGTTTTCGAAAACGTTAAATGGGATCCATCCATTCCACTGCAGCCTCAGCGAGGCAGTTTTTGTAACTCTGTATAGCACTGTGTGAATGCTGGTGGAGTGGCTGGGAAGCTGCTGTTTGGAAAGGGTACGAGACTCATCGTGGAACCAGGTCATTATTACTTGTTTGTTTTTTATTTTATGTCATATAGTACAGCACATGTTTAGTATTTTAAATAATAGCAGCTGGGTTCAGAGACCTGGATTAGCATTAATCTGCACCACTTTACTGAGGGAAACATTAGTATTAATCTACACCACTTTACTGAGGGTAAGAGTAGGTAGTGCGAGTCCAAGGCTGTGGAACCATCTATTAGTCTAAATGCATTTCAGTGTATACTATATGATCAAACTGAGCTGTTCATATGATGCGTCAGAAAATGCAGCAGTGCTTATTGATTATGATGAAAGAACCAAAAAACCTATGTCTGGTAGTATTATTACTTTTACAATGGAAACAGCTTCAGATATGTTTGTTTCTGTTGTAGTGTTACTTACTGTTTCAATACAGTAGATGATATTATATTTGGAAAAGGGACTACACTAGTCCTAGAACCTCATACATTTTAATACAAAGAGGAATTGTCTTGCAATGGAACACTTCATTGCTTTATAATTACTTATAACATAAGCTACACAATTGTTAAAAGAGAAAATAGAGCTTTGATGGTTTAATGTAGATTGTAATGTATCCCCATGCATCATATCTGATTTGTGATGTGATTTCATTTTAATATGATTGATAGGTAAGTGACAATTTACACATAGAAGTAACACAGAATAAGAATGAGTAGTCTGTTTTTAGTTTTGCATAAATAAACAAGTATTTTTATTCTTGCAATAGCATGTGTTTTCGTTTTTTAATAAACACATGCATTGTTTTAATAAACACATGCAGTTGGGTAATAGATAACTTGCATTGAGCTGTGATCATAGGTTTTTGTTGTAAAGCAAGGCACTAATACTAACAATGACAAATTAACATACGGATTTGGCACAACACTTTTTCTTCAAACATGTGAGTTTATTATTATTATTATTATTATTATTATTATATTATTATTATTATTATTATTATTATTTATTATTATTATTATATTGACTATATATTTTGATTTTGAACATCGAGCTTTGATGATTTCATGTAGACTGTAATGTATCCCCATGCATCATATTTAGTTTGTCATGTGATTTCATTTTAATATGGTTTTTACAATAAGAGCAATTTACACAAAAAAAAATGGAATGAGAAAGAAACAACTTGAGTTGTCTGATTTTTGTTTTACAAAAACTAAATATGTCTTTTTTACCCTTGCAATAACAAGTGTGTTTGCGTATTTCTAATAAATACACACATTGTTATATTTCTAAAGCTATATATTGTAAGCATGACTATAGAGCTGGGTAACAGTTAACGTGCATTGAACTGTGATGATAGGTTTTTGTAATGGATTGTACTGCTGTGTGAATCAGGGAAACATCAAGCTCATATTTGGTTCTGGAACAAAATTACTAGTCCAGCCAAGTAAGTATTTCATCACGGAAATGATCATTTGATCAGTGTGCCTTGTTTCTAATTTATTGTGTTTGTGTGTGCTATGCGAAGGAGAGGACACTGTTGTTAATTCATTGGTGTTCTTTAAGGTCTCTTTATCTAACCAGGTGTCCCAATCTGCTCCAGGTTGGGGACATTTCAACACTGTGATTGAGTCATTCGAGTGTAATCATTATTTCATAATGTTACAATAGCTGGATATGTGACACATAGGATCCTCTGTGGCACAGAAATGGTGGTGCAGTTACAGGGCATTGCAGGCACTGGCTAATATTATGTATAATTACATTGTGTTTACAGATAGGATTATATATTTACTATGTAATTAGACTATAACCACATGATCTAGTACAGTGTTATAACAGTCTAATAACAGACACTTCATTTAAAGCATTATCAGACATAAATAACTTTCTACAAACCCATCTGCAAACACAGGTGAGCTGTTTGGTGTGTGGGGTGTTGTTGGTTCATTGGGTTTAGTTTTGATTACATGTCATTTGGGTTTGTGAGTACATGTGTGATAACCAGGGGACATTGTTTATTGGGATTCAATGCACATTTACTTTCTATAGATCTCTGCTTCAAATCATTTGTTTTCTAAAATGTTAAATGGGACCCATCCATTCCACTGCAGCCTCAGTGAGGCAGTTTTTGTAACTCTGTATAGCACTGTGTGAATACTGGTGGAGGGGCTGAGAAGCTGCTGTTTGGAAAGGGTACGAGACTCACCGTGGAACCAGGTCATTAATACTTGTTTGTTTTTTATTTTATGTCATCCAGTACGGCACATGTTTGGTATTATAAAAAGTAACAGCTGGGTTCAGAGACCTGGCTTAGCATTAATCTACACCACTTTACTGAGGGTAAGAGTAGGTTGTGCTATCCTGAGGCTCTGGAACCAGCTATTAGTCTAAATGCATTTCAGTGTATACTATGTGATCAAACTGACCTGTTCATATGATGCGACAGAAAATACAGCAGTGCTTGTTGATTATGACTAAAGAAGCAGAAAACCTATGTTTGGTATTATTATTCTTACAATGGAAACAGCTTCAGATATGTTTGTTTCTGTTGTAGTGTTACTTACTGTTTCAATACAGTATATGAGATTATATTTGGAAAAGGGAATACTCTTGACTTAGAACCTCATATGTTTCAATACAAATGGGAATTGCCTTGCAATGGAACACTTCATTGCTTTATAATTACTTAAAACCTAAACAATTGTTAAACAAGAAAATTGAGCTTTGATGATTTCATGTAGACTGTAATGTATCACCATGCATCATATCTAGTTTGTCGTGTGATTTTTTTTTAATAAGATTTTTACAGATAAGAGCAATTTACACCAAAAAAAAAAAATGGAATGAGAAAGAAACAACTTGAGTTGTCTGGTTTTTGTTTTAGAAAAACTAAATATTTATTTTTATCCTTGCAATAACAAGTGTGTTTTTTTTTTTTTAAATAAATACACATATTGTGATATTACTAAAGCTATATATTGTAAGCATGACTATAGAGCTCGGTAACAGTTAACGTACATTGAACTATGATGATAGGTTTTTGTAATGGATTGTACTGCTGTGTGAATCAGGGAACCAAGTTCATACTTGGTTCTGGAACAAAATTACTAGTCCAGCCAAGTAAGTATTTTATCATGGAAATGATCATTTGATCAGTCTGTTTTGTTAGTATTGTGTTTGTGTGTGCTATGCGATGGAGAGGACACTGTTGTTAATTCAATGATTAATTTATTGTGTTTGTGTGTGCTATGCGATGGAGAGGACACTGTTGTTAATTCATTGGTGTTCTTTAAGGTCTCTATCTAACCAGGTGTCCCAATCTGCTCCAGGTTGGGCACATTTCAACACTGTGATTGATTCATTTGAGTGTTATCATTATTTCATAATGTTACAATAGCTGGATAGGTGACACATAGGATGCTCTGTAGCACAGAGATGGTTTTACTGATCTGCTTCTGTGTTGTTTTTCTAAGAATGGGATTGGGTCGAACTTGTAGTTTCAGACACAATGAATATATATTTGTTCATTTTTGTCCCCGGTATACAACATATTACAGCTCTCTAATCACTCAATGATTTACAATATTGTACATGACAGTGAAAGATTGCTTGTTTTGAAGCTGCTGTAAACGCTGTGCTGTTTTTGTACTAGTCTATACTTCTGTGTGACTCAGCAGGGAGCAATAAGCTGATCTTTGGGTCTGGAACACAATTACATGTTCAGCCTCGTAAGTACTGCATTGTGATACAATATTATGAACATTCTGGAAAACAGTTACATGTTCAGCCTCGTAATTACTGCATTGTGATGCAATATTATGAACATTCTGGAACACAATTACATGCTCAGCCTCTTAGTTCTGCTGTTTATGAACACTCCATGGCATTGTGGATAGATTCTGATCTCAGGGTTATAGTTGATACATTGAGAAAGCCAGATTAAAATAGATAGTAAAGCAACGTTTGTGATGTAGAATTCATTAGGGTTATGGTAAAGTAATATTGTGGTTGTACAAATATCTAATATAATTCAAATTTGAATCGCCATCCATTTCTGTGAATTTGGGAGTAAGGAGAGAGTTTTTGTAACTAGTTTTCTTACTGTGTGAATGATAATAGTGCTTATAAACTGATCTTTGGATCTGGAACAAGGCTAACAATAGAACCAAGTGAGTATTCTTTCACGTACTGGTAGTTAATAATACTATTATATAATACATTAAGAAAGAAGTTGCGGTCCAACGGTTGTTTAAGTAATGTGTTGTATTGAAGTGTGAATGCTGGTGACATTTCCAAACTGACCTAGACAGGGTGAAATAGAGTGTAGGGAATATAAGGATGTTTGAATGATCCATCTGTTAAAGATAACATAAGTACCAAGGTGCAAATTAATCTACCATCAATTTAAAGATTTGATTTAACCATCTGTGATTTACCTTCTAAAATGTAATGTTATATATGTGTTATAAGGGATATTATAAAAAAGAAGAGATGAGTATAAAATTAATAAGTAATTACAAAACAGTGTTATGAATGATGTTACTTTGGTGTTATTCAATAGCATTACTTTATAGCCAGACAGCTTTCAATAGAATTGTGTCATTCAGAATAACTGTTTTCCCCTGTTAAGCTTCAACATGTTTAATAGCTTGTTATATACTTTTTCAGTAGATTAAACAAAGGGCTGTATCGCTACGATTTCTAGAACTGATTGTCTAAAGATGAAGTATTTCAGAAAGCAGTGCAGAGTTTTTGTACAAGGATTTACTGCTGTGTGCCAGTTAGAAATGACAAGCTGGTCTTTGGAAATGGAACGCAATTGCAAGTACAGCCTCGTGAGTGTTTTTAACATTCTTCACTGTGCATTTACACACATGTATGCATTATTGATTAGGATTTTTGTAATGATTTGATAAGGGAGGATTATTGAGATGCAGTTTAGGGTTGTACAGCATGTGCGTTGGTGTGGCAAGTTTACCTTTGGAACTGAACACAGAATAATTTCAATTATGATAGATACGTAATCACCTATCCCATTTCTGCCAGATGTCTGATTCATTATTAAATAATGCTAGCTTGAATTTGTTGGTTTTGTTTGAATATGCAATTAGTCAAAGAAGATTGTGATGTCATATTGCAATTATAATAATTAATTCAAGATAAATACAGAACGTGTGATGCCCCCCTTGTTCTTTGGTGACATCCTATCAAACACTATATATAGTATGTGTTTTACAATTGGATTGAGCCATTCAAAGGGATTGGACCTGCCTTTATGTGCAGAAGATGTATTTGTAGATTGTGTAATGATGTGTACTGATGTGTGACTCAGGGGACTGGATCTTGGAAGCTCATTTTTGGTCAAGGTACCAAATTATATATTGAACCAAGTGAGTGTTGTTTTATCTCCTTATTAAAGAATCTGTAGAAGTGATCCCATTTTTATTATACATTAGAAAGATGTTACACTATGTGTTAACTTTGTGTTAATGACTTAGTTACATTGTAATAACACAGTATTTACATTGTATTCTGTATTACAAAGCAAGTACATGTTATAATCTAAAGCACTTACTTCTCAGAGTGCTTTAAATCATTACTGCGTGTTTGCTAGACAGAACTTGACTGTGTTTTAATATGTGAATACTGGCAGTGGTGCAAAACTAATCCTTGGGTCTGGAACACAGCTTACTATTCAATCAAGCAATACATTGTACATTATTGTTAAACACGATTGTTTAATTGAATTAGTGCATCTGTGCATTCAATTAGTGCAATGTATTTTTTCATTAACACAGATCTACACAAAACTAATCAAAAATGTGCAATAGAAATAGTGCATTATAGTATTTATGGTCTCTCATATTGCAGTTCGTTCATTTAACATTGTTGGATATCTGTAGTGTACTTATGAATTACCCTATTGTTCTGTAAGTAATGAAAACTCTACATATTAAACTGTTATTTATGATCCCCAGGTACATGTTTCTTGTTAGCTCTGTGCATTAGCTGTGTGTGGTATAATAAATCCTGACCATGCATTCATGTTTTTGTAAAGAGGATAATCACTGTGTGAATTCTGGTGTGAAACTAATATTTGGAAATGGAACACGATTGATAATAGAAGCAAGTAAGTCATTTAGAAATGCAATGCACATCTTGGCATATTGGTGTGCACCAACTGAGGGGATATATATATATAACATGTTTACATGCAAGCATGTATTTTTAATTTGTTGAAATGGAGTTGGTGTTGATAATCCAGACTTTTTGTGATATTTACTGAACAGTTTTAGCTGGTTTTTGTATGAAATATGTTACTATTAAACTTTATTAACTACCCATTAAACAAACAAAAATGAACAAAATACATTAACATGGTAGTAAACTAGTAGTTAACTGTTAGTAAAATAAAATGTCCCTTTACATAAATACTGGTTTCTGAAGATGTAGATTGAGTCCAGATTTGGTAATGGGGTACAGGATGGGATCTGGAACAAGAGTTATTGCAGACCCTCGTAAGTAAAATAGATATTTTCACAAGCATGGATCTTGGTTTATATACTTTCTTGTCTGTAAAGAAGAAGATATAATGGATGTATTGTATTAGAGGTGTCCAGTATTAAATTGTATTACACATGGTAATAAGTGCACAGGTGTACAAGGATGTAAGCCTACATTGAAAGGGCAGTTTTGGTGATGCAGTTTAACACTGTGTGAATGATGGAAGCTACAAGCTGATCTTTGGGAAAGGAACAAGACTCACCGTAGAGCCTCGTAAGTTTGATTTAAGTCATTTTATATAAAATAGGCAGAATAGGTATAATTATGGTAATTCCAAAACTATAGAAATACATTCAGTTATTCAAAATATACGGAATAGAAGGTTCTGCATGAAAGTTCTACAGGAAGGTTCTAAAGAATCACAGTTTCAACTACAATAAAATGAATATCATGGCACAATTACAGATCATATGCACTAACTGTTAACATCCTTACTAACATATTAATCCTTCCAGTGGAAACCAGTAAAATGATAGTCTAAAGCAAATGACAGTCTGCATCTTTATACAAAATCGTATGTATGCATTCGAAATGGAAATGTAGTGTTATAGGTCTCTACTTGCAAAGAAAGACTTTGACAATATCTACATGTTAGTCTTGCGTTCTATCCAAACACTGACACAAAGTCTAGGGTGCTGTGGGTTTTCCTCTAAAGCTTACTGAATAACTGACCCTTTGTTTTAAACACACCTAGAATCAAAGTAGGACTTATTTATTTATTTATTTGTATATTTGGTAAAAAAAGAAAAGAAAAACACTTTGCATATAATATTATTGTACTTTAAGTACATTGTGGTTTAATGTAATTTAAATGTAAAAAATGTATTATTAGTAATTGAAGCATGGAACACGAAGCCCAGTGTAGTGAGGTAAATATTTGGGTGCTTCATAGTCGTAAAATGCGAAATCAACAACCTAAAGACCCAACATGTTTAATTCTTGTTATGAAGCTTTAACTTAATTGTATATTTGAAATATGCCATGCTTATTGCATTACTTATAATGGAGAAGGAATCAATATAGTTTATGCTATGTGATAATTCACTGTGTGAATAATGCTGCAGGTCAAAAGCTCATATTTGGAATTGGTACAAAATTAACAGTGAATCCAAGTAAGTACTGAATGTTTCTTTTTGAAATGTGTGGAATATAGCACATCCAAAACAAGTCTTTTACTTTTATTTGTTATATGGATTGAGAAAACGGGGGTAGAGGTTTTGATTGATTCAATGATTTTCTTTTGGATTAAACCTTTGATTTTAACCACTAGCCACGCCATTAGAAACAACATTATGTATAGATTATGATAGATAGATAGATAGATACACAATTATGGATGGTTGCTACTTTATATAGAATGAAGAGGTCATCTGGTCTGACTGGTAGCTTCAGTTTAAGGATATGAGATACAGATTTAGTAAGCAATCTAATAATGTATTATAAATGAAATTAATAACCGCCAATGTCAACGATGTGTAAAAAAAAAAAAAAAAAAAAAAAGGGGCATTATAAGGCAAGGGAAAATGATAAAATGACAAGCTCTCCACCAGTAAAGTAATCGATTGTATTGCAATACACTTTGTTTGTGTTAATAGCATGGTTATAGGTCTTTTATAAGTGGTTCCTTAAACTATTAGTTTTTGTTAAGCCATGCTATACTGTGTGACTACTGGAGGGACAAACAAGCTGGTGTTTGGAAAAGGAACTCTGTTAACAGTGGAATCAAGTGAGTAAATATAACAAATAACTGCTTCCAATGACAGACTGGGTATAGAGAAAACACAGAGCGCCTTAATGTTTGTCTGTGCTGGGCTGATTTTATTATTATCTCAGGTAAGCTAATACAAGATTAATTCTAATCAGGCTCTATGAAACCAGCCGTTAGTGTTTTGCATATTTAGGAATATTGTAAAATGAGTTTGCTCTAGAATGTCTTAAACTATGTATGTGTACATTTCTACACTAGATTGTGATAATAGATTATATTCATTAGGAATGTATATAGTGGTGAAAAAAAGCATAAGATATTCAGAAATTACTATGCAATTCCAATGAATTGAATATGCATTTCTGTTTATTATGTTAAAGTGCAACCAGATTGTCTTTTGTCCAGTTGTTTTATTTCTGTAGTGAGAGAATGTAGAGAATGTTAAACATTTTGTATTTAGTACAATATAGTTTCTTTACTTTTGTTATTGTTTTCAATAAATCATTATTTTATGGATGAACTAAATGATCTGTTGATTTACAGGTCCGTATATTGTAGTCTAGGGCATAGGTCAAATATATTAACGTACTTCAAATATACAATACTGACTGCCTTGGTGCTACTTTTTGATATGGGGTGTTACACTGTGTGAATGCTGGAGGGGCTCAAAAACTCACCTTTGGAAATGGCACACTATTAACTGTGGAACCCAGTAAGTAAAGCACATTTCAATAGAAATCCTGTCACATTTTTAACTGAAATACATATTATATGCTGTTTGATTTACTATCATAACGAGGAATAAACAGATCAGACTTGAAAATATCATCCACAGTGCAGTATAGATTAAACTGAACAGCAATCAAAATATAAAATATCATCCACAATGCAGTAGAGATTAAACTGAAGAGGAGTAGTTTTGTAATCTAATGCCAAATCCATATACGCTGCCATTTGATTTCAGAATATCATATATTTTTTATGACAATAGAGAAGGTCAAAATAACTTGTTTAAATAGATATATTTTGAAATCTGCTGTTTTTTGCTTTTGAGAACTGTGCTTGAAATATCATTATTTTAGCTTTCTCTAGACTTCACTTCTAAATTTCATCAACATTTTATTACACATACTTTATGTTTAATTCTAGTGACACAAACTGACTTTAAATTCCCTAATTAAAGAAAAAAAAACTGAAAGCTGTGCTAAAAATGATTTCAAAGTGTTCTCAGATGGGACCATTGGCAATCCAGCACCAGGGTTAGCAGGTCAGGTCCTCAGTATGTTTAT
This sequence comes from Polyodon spathula, assembly GCF_017654505.1. Classification (NCBI taxonomy): domain Eukaryota; kingdom Metazoa; phylum Chordata; class Actinopteri; order Acipenseriformes; family Polyodontidae; genus Polyodon; species Polyodon spathula. The sequence goes on from NC_054558.1 coordinate 12,834,684, forward strand.
GTACAGGGATGCATTACTGTGTAGATGATGGAAGTAGAAAGCTTGTATTTGGAAATGGAACTAAAGTAATCGTGGAACCAAGTAAGTGTTTGTATAAATGCAGTCAATTAATATGGTATGTGGGTTTTATTTGTACAGATTCAGTTGATGTAGCACTGTGCGAATAGAGGGGCTGAGACGCTCATATTAGGAAACGGTACAAGACTGAGAGTGGATTCAAGTGAGTGAACTATTTAGATTAAATTATTAAACAAGTTCTATGCATATCTCTGTAGTGCTGCTATTGCTTTAAACATAATGTGCAAAGAGGATCAGACAGTATGTATGAGTTATCAGAGACAACATTGCTTATTGCAATTTGTTAATTATGTTCTTCTTAATGCTAACGTGGAGTGCAGAAAAATCCTAGAGGGTCACTGGATTTGAGTTCCCATCCAGGTGGTTTTTGGTAGGGATTGTAATGCTGCGTTCTCAACCAAGTCATTTTTGGTAGGGATTGTAACACTGAGTTCCCATCCAGATGGTTTTTAGTGGGGGGTGTAACACTGTGTGAATACTGGAGGGGGTCAAAAGCTCATATTTGGAAACGGAACAAGACTGATAGTGGATCCAAGTAAGTACATGTCAAATACATTTAACAGTAAGCTTGTGAATATATACAGTGCTGTAACAGAAGATCACTGACAAAGTAGATGCAAAATAACAATGACAACAACAACAACAACAACAACAACAACACAATCACAGTTCTTTATTAAATGACAACAATGACAAAGTGAGGAGTGCAGTATGAGGAATGATGTCTTTATAACAATGACAATATACATCACATCCAGATACAAGATAAGCTACCATTAAGATCAGAGTTTGGGTCAGAGTTAATTACAAAAATAGTTTGTGAGAAAAGAGTATAGTCTAAATATGTGTATTAATATTTTGAAAATAAGCAATGGCATGTTTCTTGGCAGAGGGTAATACATGTGTAGGTATTTTTCGAAAGTGAGTTAGTGAAGCCTGAGTCAGGGGGTTTACGTATCACAGTGTAATGCTGTGTGAATACTCAAGGAGTTGGAAAGGTCATATTTGGAGCTGGCACCAGACTGTTTGTGCAGCCAAGTAAGTACATTACAGCCATGCAATTAGTGCATCTGAAAAATACACCGTGGCACCAAAATAGAATCATTTGAATGATTGCTTTAAAAAAGTAAACATTCATTATTTATTGAAGGTGGCACCTTTCTCCCTTTATTAACTGTAAACCGCTAGCTTAAAGCTGTTTAATGAAATTGTGTATTTTGTTTCCATGTTAGTTTATATATAATAACCTATTCATAAGCAAGCTGGTAATATAGTTGCCAACAGCTGTAAAGAAACTAAAAACAGATACAGTTCAATAAAATGTACACATCGCTTGCAGAAATGGAAACTAATAATATTAAGAGAGTTAAGATAGTAAAATAAATGAAATGCTACATTGGAGCAGATTTATTAAGACATGATGTGCCATCCATTTCCATTAGCCTATTATTAACAGTGACACTTGTCATTGTTACTCTAATGAACACTGTGGCATTTTTACCTAAAGCAAAGACAGGGAATGCTTCAGGTTGCCCATATGATTTGGGGATACTGTAGACAACCTTTATGTGATGGCACTCCTAAATTACACTTAAATACTGTTCATTAAACTAATCAGTTAATGAGTGGAACCATTGAAAAGTTGAACTAAAGTATCTGGGGAAGTTTATAGAATAATTTGGATTTTCTGCTCTCTTTCTTTTCAATTGAAAGTTTGAGCTTATACTGTATGCAAGCAATTTCATTTATTTGACTTTAATGGAATTAGTAATTCTTAATAATGAATTGCTATTGTTTTAAACATAATGTGCAAAGAGGATCAGACAGTATGTATGAGTTATCAGAGACAATATTGCTTATTGCAATTTATTAATTATGTTCTTCTTAATGCTAACGTGGAGTGCAGAAAAATCCTAGAGGGTCACTGGATTTGAGTTCCCATCCAGGTGGTTTTTGGTAGGGATTGTAATGCTGCGTTCTCAACCAAGTCATTTTTGGTAGGGATTGTAACACTGAGTTCCCATCCAGATGGTTTTTAGTAGGGGGTGTAACACTGTGTGAATACTGGAGGGGGTCAAAAGCTCATATTTGGAAACGGAACAAGACTGATAGTGGATCCAAGTAAGTACATGTCAAATACATTTAACAGTAAGCTTGTGAATATATACAGTGCTGTAACAGAAGATCACAGAGATACATGTGATGATCAGATCACCATTAAGAGCCCTGATTCAGACCCTTCAATCACCTACACTTAGTTATAATAAGAGTACATGGCAGGGGTTAGAAGAAGAAACTGATAAACTGTAAATATAATTAGTATTTGTCTTTTACAGACGGTGTGTAGTATTAGTAATAAACAGGGGCAGTGTTTAGACCTGACACTGTCCAGGTCAATTCTATTAAACCCTTTCTCTTTTACAATGTTCATGGTTCTCAATTCAACCTCAAAATCCCAAACGTCTATTCAGCACCGCAATGTATTGAATTGGTTGCAGAAAAGAGATTGTGAGCAAAGATTGTTGGGAATTTAATATGCATATAATCATGTTTACAATTAGAGTACAAGAAAATAAGCAGCATTCATTGTATTGGGTTAGTTTGATTCAGTGTGTTTATGTATTGGGGTGTAATGCTGTGTGAATGATGGAGCTGGGAAGCTCATATTTGGAAATGGAACAAAAGTGATTGTGCAGCCAAGTAAGTGTATTTATTATAGGCATTGTCATATGTCTGGGAAGAATTGTGTGAAATCAAAAATAGATTGTAAATAAATAATAAGCAGCAAAATGATGTAACTTATATAGAAGAAAAATTAAATAAACAAGTCTAATACACACTTAGCTTGGATGGATCAAATTATGGATTTGAAGATTGATAGTATAGTATAGTATAGTATAGTATAGTATAGTATAGTATAGTATAGAGTGAAGTGATCCGAATGTGTAATCAGAAGGTATTTCTTGCCATTCTTGGTAATGCATTTCATTATGCCTAGTGTTAATTTAGAGTGCTGTAAAATCCTAGTGGGGCCCCTGGAAACGACTGCCCATCCAAGAGGTTTTTGGTAGGGCGTGTAGCACTGTGTGAATACTGGAGGGGCTGACAAGCTGATATTTGGAAATGGAACAAGACTTATAGTGAATCCAAGTAAGTGCATTTAAAATACATTCCTTAAAAATAGCTCTGCAAATATATGCAGTGTTACAACTGATAACTTACTGAGAACAAGAAAAAAACACTGAAATTGCAACAATGACACTATTGCTAGAAATACAAATATATTAGCAATTATAAAAAGAAAAGTAAACAGGGTTTGTTTTATGTGGTGAATCAGTAAAACCTGCTCTAGTGGGTTTGTGTATTAGGATTTAATGCTGTGTGAATGATGGAGGAGCTAGGAAGCTCATATTTGGAAAAGGAACAAAAGTGATTGTGCAGCCAAGTAAGTGTGTTTATTCTATGTATTGTCATATATCTGGGAAGAATTGTGTGGCAGGAACAGTGATTGTAAAACAATAATAATGTAATAAAAACAAAAACATTTGACAAATATGGAAGATACATCAAATTAACAATGAAGTGCAAAAAAAAACACATGGCTTAAAGAAAACAAGCAAACATTACATTCTAACAGTTTATTAAATACCCAGTGGGCTCTTGATGTGTTTTAACAATTAAGCTAATTTCTGTGAATTGAATACAAATGGATGAACTGCAATCGTATCTCTATTATAATAATATCTATTTTAGTAATAGAGGTATTTGCTATGAGGTGTAATGGTGTGGAATTCTCAGGGTGGTTATAAAACCATTTTTGGAAGAGGAACACAATTAAATGTGCAGCCAAGTAAGTAGAATAGGAATGCTCCGGTGTGGATACCTGTGAATATATTGACAGACTGGTGCTTCTCCCCCCATAGCAAGAGGTATATGTTATGGAGTGTAATGTGTAATGTAACTCAGTCGGGTGGAAATCAGCTCATTTCTGGGAAAGGAACTAAATTGACTGTGGTGCCAAGTAAGTGAAATACAGTATGGCAATAACCACAAAGATATAATACATACTATGATAAAGAAAGCTAGAGATATCTAACTAAAACTACACACATTACATAATATAAATAAGACAAAAGTATGAATACAGTTCTCATAATGCTTGGTAATATGTTTTCAAACAGTGTAGTGCTGTAGCCGTTATTGTCATTCATACTTCTCAAGTGTTTATATACATTGTAATTATTTATAAAGGATCCAGTATTCCTCTGTGCTAGTACGTGTAGGAACCTTCTTGCTTATAGCAATGGGATGACATTCCTTGTTAACTGCCTGTACAGGTTGGCTGCTAACAGTAAACATGCTTCCTATGACATTTGCTTTAGTTTTTTGTAAAGAGGGAAATGGCTGTGTGAATACAGGATATGAAAAGATTACGTTTGGATTTGGGACATGACTCTTGGTAGAACCAAGTAAATTGATGTGTGTAAATATTCCAATATTTATGATTTGTATCTACAGTTTATCTACTTAACAACGACATTATCGATTGGGTGTTCTAAATATTAAACAGAAAGCATGGCACCAATTCAATGTGCTTCACATTCAGATGTCAGCTCCAGTTCTTGTAAGGGAGTATATTAGTGTGGGCTGCTGGAGCTGGTGTGAATAAGCTTATATTTGGTAATGGAACCAAACTCACCGTTGAGCCCCGTGAGTACACTACACTGATTATATATATATATATATATATATATATATATATATATATATATATATATATATATATATATATATATGTGTGTGTGTTTTATGGCTACATTAAAACCATGCTGTGATTGTGGCTTTCAGGGTGCCTCTAGAACACATGGTTTAATCTAATAATCTAATCTATGGAATATCTAGTTAATATGGCCTTTTAAATGGACATAATCTGTTGGTATTTACCCGCAGCCTTCACGATTATGTTACTGTGATCCACCACAGTTTAGATAACACAATTCAATCTCTTTTAAAGCCAAATTGACAGTAGGTCATTGAGGGCAACATTTGAAAACAAATCAAAATGTTGATCTTGTGAAAATGGTCTTGCAATCGTGACAGTATTATTATTATAATTATGTAGCAGATGCTTTTATCCAAAGTAATCTCATTTGAAGGACAGAGCACAAGGAGGTTAAGGGACATGCTCTGGGTCACATGTACAGTGAGTCAATGGCTGAGCTGGGATTGAACCTGTAACCTCCTGGTAACAAGCCCCTTTCTTTACCACTGGACCACCAATCCCCATATAAAAAACAAAAACAGAAGAACAGAAATATTATATTATCCTAACATCATAACCAAATCATATTTCTAATTTTCCTTTGTTGGCTTTTTGTCGTCTCTATACTTTGGATGTTCTGCTTGAAATGGTTTATTATGGGCTAAATTCTAAAATATATTTACTCCAAAGCACTTTTTTTTATTTTCTAAAAGGAGAAAACAAAACAAATGCAAACACCAATTATAATTCTAAAGATTGTTTTGAAGTCCCAAAATGAAATGTTTGAGTAGTTTATTCTTGGTGTGGTAACTTGTGTTTTTTCCATTTCTGAAATAAATATGCAAATTACGATTTGGTGTAAAACATTTGAGAATCTGCTATGAAGACACTTGCTTTGGGAATTGCTTTGGGGAACAAATAACTTGTGGATCAAGAAGACTACTCTTGGTAGAGCCTCATGTGTGCTTTTAACAAGAGCTAGATCTGTCTATGTCTGTTACAGACACTTCTGAAATCATAATGCACACATTCAAATTCAGTTGCATTATCCAAATCCTTACTGAATGGTTATTGTTAGGGGGTTTGGTGTTGTGTGAATGATGCTAGGACTAAGCTTGTCTTTGGATCAGGGACTAAACTATCAGTTGAGCCTGGTGAGTGGTAAAACATATACTGAATAACCAGCATTATACTCTATTACTGTCTGAAACACATTGATTTAGTCAAGAATTCTGATAACAGATGTGACACACTAGTAATACACATTTAAATTGATTATCATCACTTAAGGTGAGAGATGTTTTAAGTCACCTAGGTTTGGTAATGAGGGCAGATGTTCAAGTCTCTAGCCGTATTAGTTTTTGCAATGGCATAGTTTACTGTGCAAATACAGGAGCTCAGAAAATCACATTCGGGAAGGGCACAAGGCTGATTGTTCAACCAAGTAAGTTTTCTTTGAGGTGTTAAACTATTAAATGAAATTATTCTGGTAAATGTGTTTATAAATAGATGTGTACTCTTATTATTCATATCAGGCTGACGGGCCAGTTTACATTGTGACTGATATTACAATATAATTCTACTATTATTACACACACAGTTATATAGTAATTGTATTTTTTATATACAATGCGTAAACACTGTTTAATTAAAATAATATCTAATATTTGGAATGTTAGGAGTGATAAGATTAGCTTTTGGAATGCTAGGAGTGATCAGGGTGGTTTTTAGTATGCTATGAGTGATCAGGTTAGTTTTTGGTATATATGAGTGATCAGGTAGTTTTTGGAATGCTATGAGTGTTCAGGGTAGTTTTTGGTATATATGAGTGATCAGGTAGTTTTTGGTATGCTATGAGTGATCAGGATAGTTTTGGGTATGCTATGGTGCACTGTGTGAATCTCGTAGGTAACAGTAAACTCATATTTGGAAAAGGAACTCCATTAATTATAGAGCCAAGTAAGTGAGCATTTTTGCATCTTTATCCATTTAACCAGTTATACACACTTCAAAACAGTGATGGAGAAAATCAATCCTATGTGCAATACTATACTGATTCCTTCTAAGACAATGTTGTCAATGTTAACAATATTAGCAGATCTAACTGTTGTTGCACCCATCATCATGGTCTGATTAACAATGCAAAGTGGTCTGCAATGCAGCTGGATTTTGAGAGCTTAGATATTTAAATCTTATTAAGTTTAGTTATGATATGACAGGAGGGTGGTGCAGCTTCTGCATTGCTGTACTAATACACTGAGACCCTGTAATGTTTAAGTATGGGTGTACAACACTGTGTGAACAAGGACAGGAGGTGATAAGTTCATATTTGGAAATGGAACTAAAGTAATTGTGGAGCCACGTAAGTTGGTCACATTTTTACTATATTTGTTATGTTAATATCACTTAGTACATAGTAAACATTGCATTGGTAATTTCAATCCAGCTAATGATATTTACAATTGCATTGTATACTGAATCACCTTACATTGTAGAGTCACTCTTAATGCAATTGGTTTGCTGAAATATGTACTGAATACTCGATAATCGTACATTTCAATACCATGTATTTAGCAGGAATTAAGTAGAGAAGGGATACAATAGACTTAAATGCATTGCTAATAAATAGACTGGATTACTTACAATATCCATCATGTATTAAAAATCTAACATGTTGAATAGACCATTTATAACTACGAGCATGGTGGTTTATTAGGTGCGGTTATCATTGAACAAATAACAGCAAACTAATTAAGAATAAGTCTTGATTTCAGTAGTTGTAATAGACTATTGAGCTTTCAGATTAGATAATAATAATAATAATAATAATAATAATAATAATAATAATAATAATAATAATAATAATAATAATAATAATAGGTTTATAGTGGATTTTAGCTTGGTTACGTATGAGCTATTTAACTAGTAATTAATTCCTAATACTCCACATGTAACAAGGTGTTACAATAACCAGTCTGACTGGACAATGAGTTCAGATAATGCAGGCAAGACTGTTGTAATCATTGTTTACTTCTTAGCAGATGCCTTTATCCAGGGTGACTTACAATTGTTACAAAGTATCACATTACAAAGTATCACGTTATAAAATATCACATTGAAAAGTATCAGAATACCAGATATCTTATTGCAGATAAGATCAGTTATAAAATACAATACAATCATTAGTAAGTAAGAGTATATTCAAATGAGAGAAAATAAAAAAATGCTTGTGGATCAGTAACACAACTCTTGGTAGAGCGTCATGCGTGCTTTTAATAAGAGCTGGATCTGTCTATGTCTGTTACAGACACTTCTAAAATCATAATAAACACATTCACAATCCAATTGCATTATCCATATCCTTACTGCCAGGCTGCATGATAGACGGTGTGATAAAGTGAAAGGTTATTGTTAGGGGGTTTGATGTTGTGTGAATAATGCTGGGACCAAGCTTGTCTTTGGATCAGGGACTAAACTATCAGTTGAGCCTGGTGAGTGGTAAAACATACACTGAATAACCAGCATTATACTCTATTACTGTCTGAATAACCAGCATTATACTCTACTACTTTCTGAATAGCCAACATTATAATCTACTACTTTCTGAATAGCCAACATTATAATCTACTACTGTCTGAAGTGTCATTCTGTATGGTGATGCCTCCAGTAGAAGATTGTATGCATAGCTTCTACTTTCATGTGATATAGTTTGAAACACATTGATTTAGTCAAGAATTCTGATAACAGATGTGAAACACTATTAATACACATTTTGAATTGATTGTCATCACTTAAGGTGAGAGGTGTTTTAAGTCACCTAGGATTGGCAATGAGGGCAGATGTTCAAGTCTCTAGCAGTATTAATTTTTGCAATGGCATAGTTTACTGTGTGAATACAGCTCAGAAAATCATTTTCGGGAAGGGGACGAGGCTGATTGTTCAACCAAGTAAGTTTTCCTTGAGCTGTTAAAGTATGAAATGAAATTATTCTGGTAAATGTGTTTAAAAATAGATGTGCATTCTTATTATTCATAGCAGGCTGTGGGACCAGTTTACATTGTGACTGATATTACAATGTAATTTTACTATTATTACACACACAGTTATATAGTAATTGTATTGTTTATATACAATGTGTAAACACTTTTAATTAAAATAGTATCCAATACACAATATACTGCAGGAAATACAATGAACATGATATGTAAAATAGCTAATAACGGTAGCATATCATAAAATATGTGTGCATTTGAAATTATATCAAAATGCAATAAGCACATAGGTGTTTAATATTTGAGATAACAGGTTTGTTTAGGAATATTAATAGACATGTTACTTATAGATGTTTATCTGGGTACACTTTAGTTTAGGGAAACAATGGCAAAATTATATAATAACTGTATTGCAAAAACAAAGCCATACAACTGGTGAGACAGATATATAAAGACAGACAGACATAGAAAGACAAACAGACCTGCAAAGACTATATCTGTTATAAGCAATTATAAACAATAGCGCAAAAACAATGACCAAAATGGGTAACACTTTATATTAAGGTGCTGCTTATTAATGTATTGTAGCTGTTGTACAAATATATAATAAATGCTTATTAACTTTGTTATAGACTGTTAATACATCATGATTTATAACCATGCAATACCTATAAACGGAATTACATTTTTATGACAGTTTTTAGTTACCCATTGTAGTCTGTGATGTTTAAACGTAATTCCATTTATGACTACTGCATGGTTATATCCCGTCTATAATGCTTTATTAACACCCTATGACATAGTTATTAAGCATATATTATATATTTATAAAACATAAATAAGCAGAACTTTAATATAAAGTGTTACCCAAAAAGGGATAATACTCATATTTTTAATCATATTCTATAATTGTTAATAACATAATTAATAACATGTTTATAGTATATAATCACTTATATTGGATCCCTAAAATAAGTATTACCCTTCTCAGTTGATTCTTTAATTAAATAATTATTTATTTTGTTTAATGCAGTGCTTCCCAACCCCAGTCCTGGGGCCCCTCCTTGGCTGCTGGTTTTAATTCCAACTGAGCTCTCAATTACATAACTAGACACTTAATTGAATAGATAATTTGCCCAATTAGACCTTTTTACTCGTTTTCAGCTCTTAAACGGTTGCAGATTTCCAGTCAACTATAATATTTTATGAATAACATGAAATCCGCAACATATTAATTGTTCAAACTATCAGATCAATTAGGAGTCTAGTTAAGTAATTGAGAGCTCAGTTGGAATGAAAAACAGCAGACACACAGAGGTCCCCACGACCAGGGTTAGGAAGCATTGGTTTAATGAATACAGTCCTCTTCTATAATAATGAATCCAGCCTCCTGCTATAATAATGAATACAGCACACTGATCAATCAGCAATGAGCTCTCTACCGCTGCATGGATGTGCTGGGAACTGAACAGCTCATATTGGAAGTGATACAAAACAAACTATGGAATCAAGCAAGTGCACAGTGTATTTCTGAAATGCATTCACAGGGTTTATACTATTCATTTAACAACGTTTCTGAGCAGGATAGATTGAATCTTGTTTCATGGTTAGCATGTCCCTGTTTGGAGGGATTGGCAAACTGAATCTCTGTTTTGTTCTTGAGAATGTTGTCAATGGGATTTTAATGTCTACAGAGCAGACAGGATTTCAATTAACAGTATTGTTTCTAATGGTGAGTTGTATTTCCGTGGAATCATGCAATAGGAATTGTAGATCAGGTCTCTGATCATCAGTACACACAGAAGCTAGTTATTGTAATGCAGTGTAAGACTGTGTGGATTCTGGGGCTGGAACAGGGAAGCTGCTATTTGGAAACGGTACCAAACTAGCTGTGGAATCAAGTAAGTGCCAAAGTACGTTATTGATACCGGTAATGTGGGATTAATGAGGCTGGATTCCAGGATCCCACACATTGAACAACATGGGTTCCATTTGCATGATAATGTAGAAATGCAATATAGCACAAGTCTTGTGCTCGTACAAGCTCAGAATCGTCATTAACAGTAAAGGTAGAATTTACTGAACTTCAATTAATGATAAGATCCATATTCTATCATTTTGGAGAACCAATTACAGTATACTTGAACACATCTTCATTGTTTTGAAAGGTTGTAGCATTTTGACAAGCTAGCTATGATTTTGTATGAGGATGTGTTACTGTGTGAATCAAGGAGGAGGTAAATTTACCATTGGAAAAGGAACAAGGCTTGTAGTTGAACCAAGTAAGTGTATTATAATCTAAAAAATCAATTAAAACTCCAAGCTCACCCATGCAGGGTATAATGAAAACAGTGGCCATTCAAATATGGCCACATTTGAGTTTAAGGAGTATTATAAGTGGCCATATACAATGTATAATTGTATTATTAAATATGCTATTAACAGTTATAGCATATTATGAGAATGTTATAATAAATATACATTTAAAACCCGTTATCATTTGGATAGTTCCACTTATAACTGACCCTGAAAAAAGGTTTTACCCAAGATGCATGAAAATCAATGAGTGAAATGACCACATGTTTTGCTCCAGGGCCAGACAGGGATATGTCAAGTCCCCATTGCATTAGTTAATATAGGTTGGTTCTCTAAGATACAGTATCATTTAGCTAGGAGATGAGGTGATGCATTGGGGTCCGTAGTGTTCCTGCTTTGCAGTGTTCTTGCTATGGGGTGATTTACTGTGTGGGTGATGGAGGAGTTGGGACAGAACTCACTTTTGGAGTTGGTACCAGACTGATTGTTGAGCCCAGTAAGTATCAGCTGTTAGATTTTCTGTTCATAAAATGAAAGAGAAGTACATTTGCAACAATTAATAAGACAGTGTTTATTAACAGGGAAAGCATCACTCATTTTGATGTCTGATTTAAATAGTGTTAAAAGTCTGTATAATTACAAAAATGCTTTATAAGTGTAACAAAAACCTACTTAAATATAACTTAATAAGTGCATGCTGCTGTGTTGTGTAGCATTGTACCAGGAGCCTGATTTTAATACTGGCCTAACTTTGAACTGTGATTTGAAGATCTTTTCCATGAGAATACAGATGATTGTTGTCACTTCTACATAGAAAAACATCATATTTGTTGTTACAACCTAAAGCCAGGTTGACAAATGTCAAGTACAATACTACAGATAAGAGCTATAGACAATCATGCAATGTGTATCTGAAACATGATGCAAGCTAGGAGATCACTGTAGAGAGTTATTGACAAGGGATGTAGCACTGTGTGAATACCGAAGGAAATAAGATCATATTTGGGCAAGGAACGAAGCTGAATGTGAAGCCCAGTAAGTCATCTTCTTCTTCTTTTATTGACTTCTCTGTGCTGATTAGAGCAACCATTGTCCTGCTGTCCTCTGCACTTTAAAATGTTCAAAATAGGAATTCAATCAATAGAATAACAAATAGGAAATCAATTATCACCATCAGTTAAAATGCATAGCCATCAATGGTGTATAATACCCCAAATAATTCACAATTTAAAAGCTCTGTTCTCTAGCATTGTACCAGGAGTCCGAATTTAATACTGGCGTAACTTCGACTAGTAATTTGAATATCTCTTCCATGATGATACAAATGAGTGTTGTCTGTAAGACCTATCGACAATTATGAAATGTGTATTCTTTAAGACGGTCATATTCTCAACTTATAATTTTTCAAGCTTGGCCAAAAAAATCCCATTAACACATTTGCCAGTGATACTATGTATTTCTTTTTCTTGTAATATTACATGCATTTTTATTACTTAAATACAACAGTAGGTTATCATTACAATGAAGCATTTTCTGCAATTTCACGGCATTCGTTTGTAGAGTTTACTACTGAAAGAAGAGGAGAATGTTTTGAAGGGATTGTATTGTTGTGTGACTGAGGAGATGGGCTAGTACGCTTATCTCTGGGAACTGAACCCAGGTAACTGTTGTGTGCCAAAACATGATGTAAGTTATGAGATCACTGTAGGCAGTTATTGACAAGGGATGCAACACTGTGTGAACACTGGAGTAAGTAAGATCATATTTGGGCAAGGAACGAAGCTGAATGTGGAACCCAGTAAGTTATCTTCTTCTTCTTCTTCTTCTTCTTCTTCTTCTTCTTCTTCTTCTTCTTCTTCTTCTTCTTCTTCTTCTTCTTCATCTGCACTTTAAAATGTTCAAAATAGGAAATCAATCAATAGAATAACAAATATGAATTCAAATATCTGCACTCTGATTTTACCAATGGCCACTGTCTATGCATAACCATCAATGGACTATATTATCCATAGTAATTCAGAATTTAGAAGAAATGCGTTGTACACACAGTTCTGATCCACTGGCATGTCACTGAAATAAAGACAGTTCAATGGCTAGTCCAGGTTAGCTGCAGCTCAGAAGGCTCAATGGGTTTTTGATAGAGTGAGTTACAGTGTGTGACTTCGGGGGTTGGATACAAACTAACATTTGGCTCCGGAACCAAGTTATCAGTACAACCCAGTAAGTATGTAAAACACATGTTTAAAGCCATTGTACCGTGTAATTGGGATAATGTATTGTTTTAAAACATCTCTTCAGGAGATGAAAATCGCACTTTATGAATGCTAACTGAACATGGGAACACTTCATTGTAACTGGCAACACATTGTTAGGTATTACAAAGATATTTCTAATGTAGTGCCATGCAAGTGCTGTTTACTTACATAGAACTTCATGTGCATTACAAATAGCAATATTCATCTCTGTTTAAACTACTGAAAGTTACCACAATTACCTAAATGGTCAATCTGTGTTCGCTAAACACAGGCAGATACTGTGTGTATTGTTTATAGAAAAGTATGCATATACTGATGTTGTTGATGCTATAACTCTTCTGTGCTTCCATAGCATCTGTGTAATTACAGCCGCATTCAACACAGAGTAATACAACATCTGTGCATACATTTTCCAAATGAATGGAATATATTCAGAGATGAAATCACATGCAATAATATTAGTGGTTTCCACAGTAATGAAAGCTATAGATGCATTCACAACAACATGCAGCAGAGCTGTATTTCTAATATAATGGCTTTGCCCAGCTCTTTGTCACTTTGTGGGTTCTGGAAATGTGGCTAAATTGATATTTGGAAACAGGACAAGGTTAACTGCAGCACCCAGTAAGCGCTGTGATGTTACTCTAATGCATTTGTTTTGTTATGTTCACATGAATGGTGCTAATAATTTGTAACTACCCGTATTAGCATGAGTGTTCCTTCTTCAGTCTTAGCAAAGAGGGTCCCTGTGCGCTTTTAATATAGAACTATTAGAAACTCCGGGTTAGGGGCTTGGAGTTTAAAGCATTGAATTATTGACTCCGCTTAGTTCTATTTGGATATGCTCTTTTTGAAGAGTCTAAGAGAAACTGCAAATTTGCTTATTTCTTTCACCAAATATGAAAATAATGAGAAAAGAAGTAAACATATATACAAGGACATTTTGGGTTAAACATGTAATAAAATAGTATATCGCTTAAGATATTTATTTCCATTTACCATTAACACGCTTAAACTCACAGCCGTGTGCATTATGCACTGAGATAAACACGTTTTTGATAGGGTGGTTTATAGTGTGTGAATGCTGGATTTGGAGGAAAGCTGACTTTTGGAGCAGGGACTAAACTAACAGTAAATCCGAGTAAGTATTTTACTTTATTTGTACATGTATACACACTGTGTATTTTTTGCTGAACTTTTTTGCTGCACTATTTTAAATGCATTTGCAATTATAGCAAACAAACAAATACAATATCTGTATAGTGAACAGCGTATCTAAATAGAGTCATGCTTGCATGGATAAAGCATTCAGAGAATCATAAAACAGACTGCAGTACTGTATCATGTTTAAACTATTAACCATGCCCAAGCCAACCCTGCCATGGCCATCATTTACCATGGGTAACCATTGCAAGACAATCTGGTTCACGAAACTACATAAACTCTCGTATCTTTCATAGACATGTCTATTGTAATACCATGGTTATAGAAATCTCATAGACATGTCTATTATAATGCCACTGTTATACAATGACTCTTGGTCCTCAAAAGTATCATAGTTTAAGAGATAGTTGTATTGACACAGCCTTCTTGTTTGGCATACATAGTTTTCACATGGTGGTTATCAGAGTGTGGATGCAGGAGGGAGATAAACTGATTTGTAGTCCGGGATCTATGATTTTTTTATTTATTTATTTTTTTTTAATGTGATACACAACTACTTTTCAGGAAAGCTGCAAACTTGAAGGGATTAGCATTTTTATGAATATTTGGATGATAAACTTAGGTTAAAAAGTAACCTGTCATCCTTGTAATATTAGCAGTACTAATAGTTCATGTCTTGTCATTGAGTGTGTTGAGTTTTTGATAGGTGTTTAAGCACGGTGTACGACTGGAGGGTCCAGTGCATACAAGCTGATATTTGGATCTGGAACCCAAGTCATAGTCAACCCAAGTGAGTAGAATGAGACTGATACTGTATTTAATCAACCCAAGTAAATACAATTATAGTGAAACTGTATTTAATCCATTTTATAACCTGGACCTTTATATCTGATGAGGGATTAAATATACTCAGACTTCTACTAGGGTTACAATTTAGTTTTAGGATATATTAGTACTGATCTATAAACACAGTAGCTGTTCTTGCCTATTAAAATAGCATTGTTTCATCTTGTGTTGAAAGTAATACATTGTCATATAAAAACCAAGACAGTTAGCTAGTGGTCTGAGTGGGGTCAAACAGGAACCCATGTGCCAACCAGGAACTTTCACAAGCAAGAGAGCGTGGATGGCATTGGGATTTTAATGTCTACAGAGCAGACTGGATATCAATTAACAGTATTGTTTCTAATGGTGAGTTGTATTTCCGTGGAATCATGCAATAGGAATTGTAGATCAGGTCTCTGATCATCAGTACACACAGAAGCTAGTTATTGTAATGCAGTGTAAGACTGTGTGGATTCTGGGGCTGGAACAGGGAAGCTGCTATTTGGAAACGGCACCAAACTAGCTGTGGAATCAAGTAAGAGCCAAAGTACATTATTGATACCAGTAATGTGGGATTAATGGGGCTGGATTCCACAATCCCACACATTGAACAACATGGGTTCAATTTGCATGATAATGTAGAAATGCAATATAGCACAAGTCTTGTGCTCTTACAAGCTCAGAATCACCATTAACAGTAAAGGTAGAATTTACTGAGCTTCAATTAATGATAAAATCCATATTCTGGCATTTTGGGATCAAATTACAGAATACATGACCACATCTTCATTGTATTGAAAGATTGTAGCTTTTTGACAAGCTAGCAATGATTTTGTATGAGGATGTGTTACTGTGTGAATCAAGGAGGAGTTAAATTAATCTTTGGAAAAGGAACAAGGCTTGTAGTTGAACCAAGTAAGTGTATTATAATCTAAAATATAAATTCAAACTTCATGCTCACCCATGCAGGGTATAATGAAAACAGTGGTCATTCAAATATGGCCACATTTTAGTTTAGTTAGTTTAGGATCAGTTATAAGTGGTTATATACACTTTACAATTGTGTTATTAAATATGCTATTAACAGTTATAGCATATCAGATAATTTTATAATACATATAAATTCATAATGGTAACATTTTAGTTTAGGGATCCATTATAAGTGGATATAAACAATAACAAACAGAAAAACAATAGCAAAATTTTATACTAACTGTATTGCAAAAACAAAGCAACCTCAAACAATTGATAAAGACAGGCAGCCTATATCCATTATAAGTGATTATAAGCAAAAGCAACACAAAAAAACAATACCAACAGTATATAATAATAGTATTATTATTTCTGATCATATGCTATCATTGTTAATAACATCATTAATATCATGTTTATGTTTATAATAACGTATAACTACCCTGCCATTTGTTTTACACAAAATCCTTGAAAATCAGTTAATGAAATGACCACATGTTTTGCTCCAAGGCTTGACAGAGATATACAAATCCCCCTTTGTATTAGTTAATATGGGTTTGTTTTCCAAGATTCAGGTTAATTTAGCTAGGAGATGGGGTGATGCATTGTGGTCTGCAGTCTTCTTACTGTGCAGTGTTCTTGCTATGGGATGATTTATTGTGTGACGTTGGGTCAAAACTCACTTTCGGAGCTGGTACCAGACTGATTGTTGAGCCCAGTAAGTATCAGTTGTTGGATTTTCTGTTCATAAAATAAATGGTACATTCGTGACGATTAAGATAATATTTATTAACAGGAAAATGCACAGTTCACTCAAGTGTCAGACTTAAACAGTGTCAAAAATCTGTATAATTACAGAAATGCTTTAGAAGTGTAACAAAAATCTAAATATAACTTAATTAATGCATGTCCCCAGCTCTGCTCTGCAGCATTGTACCAGGAACCTGATTTTAACACTGCTGTAACTTCGACTAGTAATTTGAATATCTCTTCCATGATGATACAAATGAGTGTTGTCTGTAAGACCTATAGACAGTCATGCAATGTGTATTCTTTATGAAGGTCATATTCTCAACTATTAATTTTTCAAGCCTGGCCAAAAAAAAAACATTAACATATTTGCCAGTGATACTATGTATTTCTTTTTCTTGTAATTTTACATGCATTTTTATTACTTAAATACAACAGTAGATTATCGTTACATTGGAGCATTTCCTCCAATTTTACAGCATTTGTTTGTAGAGTTTACTACTGATTGTAAAGAGGAGAGTGTTTTAAAGGGATTTTGTTGTTGTGTGACCGAGGAGATGAGCTAGTATGCTTATCGCTGTGAAGTGAACCCAGGTAGCTATTGTGTGCCAAAACGTGATGTAAGTTATTAGATCACTGAAGGGAGTTATTGACAAGGGATGCAACACTGTGTGAATACTGGAGTTGATAAAATCATATTTGGGCAAGGAACGAAGCTGAATGTGGAACCCAGTAAGTTATCTTCTTCTTCTTCTTCTTCTTCTTCTTCTTCTTCTTCTTCTTCTTCTTCTTCTTCTTCTTCTTCTTCTTCTTCTTCTTCTTCTATGATTAATCTCAATGCCTCTCTGTGCTGACCAGAGCCGCCATTGTCCTGCTGTCCTCTGCACTTTAAAATGTTAAAAATAGAAAATCAGTCAATAGAATAACAAATATGAATTCAATTATCTGCACTCTGATTTTACCAATGGCCACTGTCTATGCATAGCCATCAATGGTCTATATTATCCATAGTAATTCATGATTTTAGAAGAAATGCATTGCACACACAGTTCTGAGATCCAATGGCATGTCACTGAAGTAAAGACAATTCAATAGCTAGTCTAGGTTAGCTGCAGCTCAGAAGGCTCAATGGGTTTTTGATAGAGTGAGTTACAGTGTGTGACTTCAGGGGCTGGATACAAACTAACATTTGGCTCCGGAACCAAGTTATCGGTACAACCCAGTAAGTATGTAAAACACATGTTTAAAGCCATTGCACAGTGTAATTGGGCTAATGTATTGTTTTAAAACATCTCTTCAGGAGATGAAAATCGCACTTTATGAATGCTAACTGACCATGGGAACACTTCATTGTAACTGGCAACACATTATTAGGTATTACAAAGATATTGCTAGTGTAGTTCCATGCAGGTGCTCTTTACTTACATAGTACTTCATGTGTATTAGTAAATGTGCTATTACAAATAACAACATTCATCTCTGTTTAACCTAGTAAAAGTTACCACAATTACAGAAATGGTCAATCTGTGTTCGCTAAGCACAGACAGATATTGTGTGTGCTGTTTATAGAAAAGTACACATATACTGATGTTGTTGATGCTATAACTCTTCTGTGCTTCCATAGCATCTGTGTAATTACAGCCGCATTCAACACAGAGTAATACAACATCTGTGCATACATTACCAAATGAATGGAATACATGCAGAGATGAAATCACATGCAATAATATTAGTGGTTTCCACAGTAATGAAAGGTATAGATGCATTCACAACAACATGCAGCAGAGCTGTGTTTCTAATATAATGGCTTTGCCCAGCTCTTTGTCACTGTGTGCGTTCTGCAAGTGTGGCTAAATTGATATCTGGAAACAGGACAAGGCTAACTACAGCACCCAGTAAGCACTGTGATGTTACTCTATTGCATTTGTTTTGTTATGTTCACATGAATGGGATATCTTGTGTATTGTGTTAATAATTTGTAACTGACCCGTATTAGCATGAGTGTTAAGGAAATAGGGTCCCTGTGCGCTTTCAATATAGAACTATTAGAAACTCCGGGTTAGGGGCTTTGAGTTTAAAGCATCGAATTATTGACTCTTAGTTCTATTTGGAAACGCTCTTTTTGAAGATTGTAGGAGAAACTGCAAATGTGCTTATTTCTTTCACCAAATCTGAAAATAAGGAGAAAGGAAGTAAACATATATGCAAGGACATTTTGGGTTAAACATGTAATAAAATAGTGTATTGTTTAAGATTTTTATTTCCATGTATCATTAACACGCTTAAACTTTCACAGCCGTGTGCATTGTGCACTGAGATAGATATGTTTTTGATAGGGTGGTTTATAGTGTGTGAATGTTGGATTTGGAGAAAAGCTGACTTTTGGAGCAGGGACTAAACTTACAGTAAATCCGAGTAAGTATTTTACTTTACTTGTACTTGTATACACACTGTGTATTTTTTGCTGAACTTTTTTGCTGCACTGTTTTAAATGCATTTGCAATTATAGCAAACAAAAAAATACTATATCTGTATAGTGAACAGCATATCTAAATAGAATGCTTGCATGGATAAAGCATTCAGAGAATCATAAAACTGACTGCAGTACTGTATCATATTTAAACTATTAACCATGCCCAAGTCAACCCTGCCATGGCCATCATTTACCATGGGTAACCATTGCAAGACAATTTGGTTCACGAAACCACATAAATCCTACAAATTTCATAGACCTGTCTATTATAATGCCATACTTATACAAATCTCATAGACATGTCTATTGTAATACCATGGTCATACAAATCTCATAGACATGTCTGTTGTAATACTATGGTTATACAATGAGTCTTAGTTCTCAATAGTAAAATAGTGGCAGTTACAAGCAAATATCTGACAAAAGAACTCATTGCATAATTAAACTGTGCCTGCAGATTGACTGCTATGCTATTTGATTTGACACAGTAATGATTATAATTGAACTGGGCATGCAGATTGACTGCTATGCTATCTGATTAATTTTGATCACTGTTGTCTGTTTTCAATTTCTAAGTAAATCCATGAGCTGTAATTTCATATGACTAGCTACCAAAACCTTTAAAAACATGTTTAAATATGTTATATAAACATAAACAGCTAAACAGTAAATTGCATATGGTATTATCTGAATGATATGTGTATGTGTTGAGAGATATTGTCATGGATGTGAGCACTGTGTGACTTCTGGAACTGGCCTGAACAAGCTAATATTAGGAACTGGAACCAAACTCGCAGTCGAACCCGGTAATTATTTTGGCTTGACTGTTATACAAATTGGATAAATATATTGTTTATGTGTGATTATGTGTGGCAACCAATTAATATTGGGATTTGCACTATATCATCAAATATCCATTTATTGTGTTTTAAAAAGAATACTTTGTCATGGACAAATGCCAGTATTACAAATTCCTTTATGGAACACACAAAGCAAATTGTTTCAGGTAAGTCCTTGCTTATTAAACTGAAATGATTACACTGTTGACAAAGTCCTGAAACTCGTATAATTTAATTAACCCTTGGAAAGAAATGGCCCTCCAGGACCAGTGTGGGTTACCATTCCTCTGTTATATAGCAATGGATTTAACACATTTAATAAGCAGCCATGTGTCATCCATCAGCCTTAAATATACTGGGTTCCATATTGTTGTCTATATTGTTGATGAAACAGCTTTAAGCTTTCCAAGGTATACTAAGCAGATTCCAGTGAGAATAGGCTCTGTAGTTCATGCATTTTATTCTTTAGCTAGACCAGGCTATGCAGGTTTTTGTAGGGATTGTAGTTACTGTGTGAGTACTGGAGGAGGATATGGCAAACTTTTGTTTGGCAAAGGGACCACATTAGCAGTGAACTCAAGTAAGGCATTTTATAGATAAGGCTGTGTAAAGGATGTTATGATATTAGACCATTATTAATAGCTGCACAGTGTTTTAGGAACATGATGAACGTTTTATATCACCGTAACGCGATAGGATGGCATTCATATTTATAACCAAAAATAATTGTAGCAACCTTTAACACACGTGTGTTAATGTGTAATTAATTATTTATCACAGATCCAGCAACTAAAATGTGAATGCATTCATTTCATGATGACATTTTATAAGCATTTCATGATGATGCATTAAATATCAAACAACCTATGAAAATACATATTATTTCAAATATAGTTATCTGCAGCAGAATGTGGCAGTAACATTCACATTTTATTACAGTGCTTATTACAATCACAGTGTAAGTACAGAGTAGTACATAATGTGTACCAGTATTCATTAGAAGTGTCTAGGTTTAAGATTGCTGAGCTGAATGATGGTTTTTGTTTGGGGGTTTAGCATTGTGTGGCTTATGGAACAAACAAACTCATCTTTGGCAATGGGACGAGGCTAATTGTTGAATCTAGTGAGTATGAGTTAATGCATTGAAATTTAATTGAAAAGATGATGTAGAGTAAAATGTGTGGATTAAAGCTTAGAGTTCAAAAAATGAGAATGGTAAATGCACTGATTTCACAAACATGCAGTGAATTGGTAAATCTCATCCATATTTAGACAAAAATTTAGTGAAAGTTGAAAATGGCCTACATGATTACAAAAAAAAACATAATCACATCATATTAGATTATGAACATTAAATTACATACAGTTTTACATATCCAGTGCATGGCTGGACACCCACTAAAATATTAATTGAAAGAAACACTATAAAACCATGAAAACATTAATAGAAGATGTGTGCAGTAATAAAACAAATGTGTGTGGTTTGTATCTAATATAATTTAAACCCTTAATTTGGCACATATTGTCAGCCCTATTATATATTACTTTTCTGCTGAGAATGGGGTTTTTGATGAGGTGGTTTATACTGTGTGACTGATGGATATAAGATAACATTTGGACAGGGGACAAGGCTATTTGTCCAACCCAGTAAGTATTTCAATTTATATGGCTGGGCTTTACTTTTGTTTTAAAAACATTTCTGTGATTCGTGAATCTAATTTTGATATTAATAGATATCTGAAAGCATTGAAAACGTGTTGACTGTACAGAAACATAGCTGGCATGTTATCAATCTAAATATGTTATAGAACGCTATTTAATGGTATCTATGGAGTAGATCCAGTGAGATGCAGTGTCATCTTTACATGGATTTCTGGTCCCCATTCATTAGATATGTGGTTTGCAGATTATGTTCTGGCACTTTTGTTTACGGGTCTGTTTAAAGAGTCAGTAATGCATCTATAAATGTGTTACACATACAGATGATAACATTAAATGGCAATATAGCTTTTTAAGATCAAATAACTTTTTTTAAAAAATCACTTTATAACAGTATGTGATGTTTCACACAAGTACCATCTCATTACAATGTTATTGCAATAAATTGTTGGTCTGTTCTATTAATAGTCAAAACATTAAATAACACACATATGAATGTTTAAAAAAAAATGATCCTCGAACTGCAGTAAGGACAATAATATTGGTTTAAATTGTCCACATGTGTTGTTTATTCATATCTATTTATTATATCAGTAAGTAATGTTGGGGTATACATTTGAACACACATCAACTTGATTTGAGGCAGACATTTACACTGGTAAAAACATGTGGCATGACCAGTCCACTCCAGTTCAGAACCGTGCTAACCTTAATACATCTAGAGCACAGCCTGGAGCCTTGATCTAAGATGCCATTTATTCAATTGTCTAAATAAGGACCTGTTTGTAACATGGTTCTGGATTGGAATGGGCTTAACAATCACACCATGAGTTCCACTGCATTGATTAGATTTTGATTCAGTGGAATTCATTGTGTGACTTCTGGGTACAATTTTATTTTTGGGAATGGGACCACCTTGACTGTACAACCCACTAAGTATGGTCTATTTTCAAAATCAGTGATAAGGGCAGGTATGTGCAGTTTTATTATCCCAGGACATGTATAAGACCCCTTGCTATAATGACGATGCTGGGGGCTCTTCTTGACTAATAAAGCACTATGAAACACCATGGCTAGCCTCTGTAAGCTGTTTTTGACACATCTTGGTATGTTCTGATGCCCAGAACACTCACTGTCCTGGTCTGTAATGTCATTAAAAATATTCTCAAATTGACCTGAAATATGCCATTCATAGTCAGGTGGTATTTATTTTATATATCCTTAAAGTGTAAAGTGTGGCCATAGGGTTGTTATCCTGTAGACATGCTGAGTTTTTGCTAGCAGATACAGCACAGTGTGGAGTATAGCAACAAGATAATTTTTGGAAATGGAACAAAGCTACAAGTTGAACCCAGTAAGTAAAATTAAAATGTTGGTGTAATAAACAATTATATCAGTTATCTTAAGAGTACTAAAGATTCTTGAGATACTAAGAAATAAGTAATTAATAAAAGGAGTTAATATAATTAATATTATACCCCATGAAGGGTCCGTCTGGATTACAAATTTGTTATATGAATGATGGGGAAGGGTTACATATATATATATATATATAGATTATATATATGATATATATATATATATATATATATATATATATATATACAGGTGTAATGTAAACTCTTGATAAACTCTTGGTCCGCATAAGATATAGTTGCAGTATTATTTGAAGAGTGTCGAGGAACATCTTGATATCCCACAATCTCAGATTCAACCCAGTTTGCTTAATATTACCATCAACAAGATGCGGTAGAAAAACTTGATAACCAACAAGCATTGGAGTGTTCATAAAATAGAATTTGGGGTTGAAAACCAATGACTGCAGATACAAGCCCCAACATTATTAATATCAAGTGCTGCTTGTGATTTGAATTGCCCATGAAAGGGAGATATTGTCAGGGTGATTAGCACTGTGTGAATTCTGGATCTGGCTCACGGAAGCTCCTATTTGGCAGTGGTACCAGATTGACAGTAGAAACACGTAAGTTTGACATACAGTAAATTCATTATATGCTGTATACCAGATTATATTAGTTTAATGATTATTATAGGTAACAGTACATTTATTCATTTCTTATACAGTATTTGATAGATACTATAAGGTGGCTATTATTAATAACATGGCATAGCAATACAGTTAAATATTATGTACATGTTAACACATTCTTTGGCCATTATAGGCTGGAAAAGTGACATTCTAAATTATGAGACAGATGGTCTTTGTGAAACAAACACAATGGATATTTAAAATGCAAATGTAATGTTATTGAATGTATCAAATAACATTAGTTTAGTTAGGCACCATTATAGTGTACCCTTATACTGCCATGCTATTCTATTAGTTTATAAAACATGGTTGGCGTTTCATTTATATGTCTATGTCATGATTTAAGTTGGTGGAAACTGGGCAAAGTCGTTACATTTCTCAGAACACTTGAGGTTTCTGATACCCAATCAATCATTTAGTTCTCATAGTGTAAACACAGCTGTCAATAGCAATATATGAAATGCCAGGTTGGAGAGTCTTTCACTGACCACGTCAATGATTTGTCAGTCACCTGCTCACAGTGATTGCTGCTCTTGGTGTTACCTGAAGGGTGGCAGGTTTTTGCTGTTAGGCTCTACACTGTGTGAATGCCAACACTAAGATAACATTCGGATCTGGAACTAAAGTGATTGTTGAACCAGGTGAGTATTACATCTCATGTGTGTTTGAAAAATCAATCTTAGTTAACAAATACTTCATTTTTCAGAAAGAGCACATTTTTCTTAGGAAATCTAAATTTTGTTTAGGAGTTTCTTAATATACATGTTTTATTAAAATGTTGAATGATTAATAATAAGGAAGGACAGTTTATTGCAATACCATTTTAATTGCACATTGCTTTTGTTTCATATAATGTTATAAGCAAGTCCAGGGTTATTAAATGATGTCTGTGTTTGTATGACCCTGTATTGCTGTAAAATCATATTAGAAACAGGAACTGTCTGACAATGTTTGTAACAACCTTTATAACACATCTATTGATGTATTATTGTAACCTCGTTCTAAAAATAAAAAGTACAGGTATGTAAGATTTACCAGTAGTTATGTTTAATGCATAATTCAGTGAGATTGGGATGTGTTTCAACGAAGCAAATTGTGTGGCATCAAAATGTGTTCCAAATCTTCATATCCATAGCTTTATATGAGTGCAAAGGTATTTGGTATGGAATGCCACACTGTGTGAAATCTAACAGTCAAAAAATTATATTTGGCAATGGCACCAGACTTTATGTGGGACCAAGTAAGTAAAAGTCCAGATTTAAACCTCTTTCACTGTTAGACAAGATTTGCATTACTTTGGGAATGAAACCCTGTTAACATATATATAATATATATATATATATATATATATATATATATATATATATATATATATATATATATATATCTATGGTCTGGTGAAAAGAATCAGCTTTCGAAATAGTATCATTATAGACAAGGAAAAAAAACTTTTTTTGTTTTCCTCAGTTTAGGAGTAAAACCACGGTTGATATTTACTAGAGGTCCAGGTAACCTTGGGAAATTTCTGGATTGTGTTAATCCATTGAGACTTAAATAATTTTTATTAACTATTCAGCCACAGATCATGAGTAGCGTAGTAGTCCATCATATTATAATTAATATATTGAATCGTTTTAGTGATTATGAATTTATTTACAGATATCTCTAAATCTATATTAAATATCAAGTATGTATTTGTAAATGTTTTAAAGATATCATGAAATATCTAAAGATATTATCTTCAAATGTATCTTGTGATACCTCTAAATGATCATTTGGCTTGCCATATGTGTTTGTAATATGTGGTCAATGTAGCCAGAGGGAAATTATGTCACCAAATAGCACCGGGCACAGGAGTTTATTCCAGTTATTGCATTTACAGTACAGTAAGGAACAGGACCTTGGTTAATAACCAATAGACATATAGTAATAACAAATCAAAAAGTGAAGTCAGTGAACCTTGCTAACTTTAACACATCTAGAGCACAGCCTGGAGCCTTGATCTAAGCTTTATTGAATTTACTAAATAAGGACCTGTTTGTAACATAGTTCTGGATTGGAATGGGCTTAACAATCACACCATGAGTTCCACTGCACTGATTAGTTTTTGACACAGTGGAATTCATTGTGTGACTTCTGGGTACAGGTTTATTTTTGGGAATGGGACCACCTTGACTGTACAATCCGGTAAGTATGGTCAATTTTCAAAATCAGTGATAAGGGCAGGTATTTGCAGTTTTATTGTCCCAGGACATATATAGAAGACCCCATGCTATAATGACGGTGCTGGACTCTTCTTGACTAATAAAGCATTATGAAACGCTATGACTAGCCTCTGTAAGCTGTTTTTGGCACATCTCGGTATGTTCTGATGCCCAGAACACTCACTGTCCTGGTCTGTAATGTCATTAAAACCAACCTCAAGTTGACCCAAAACATGCCATTCATAGTCAGGTGGTATTTATTTTATATATCCTTAAAGTGTAATGTGTGCCCATAGTGATGTTATCCTGTAGACATGCTGAGTTTTTGCTAGCAGATACAGCACGGTGTGGAGTATGGCAACAAGATCATTTTTGGAAATGGAACAAAGCTACAAGTTGAACCCAGTAAGTAAAAAATAGAATTAAAATGTTGGTTTAATTGGGAAATCTCTTGGATATTAAAATAAACAATAACATAAACAATAAACTTTTTTTTTTTTTGTGTGTGTTACAAATGTTGTAATTATATCAGTTATCTTAAGAGTACTAAAGATTCTTGAGATACTAAGAAATAAGCAATTAATAAAAGGAGTTTATAATATAGTAGATACAGTATAATCGTAAATCTCGAAAAACTACTCACTTCTAAATCTTTTGTAGTCATTTTTGAATTACTTTAGTATAAATACATGTTAATTTGGATTCATATGTTGTTTTTTTCTGACTATATGTGAACGAAAAGACACACATTTGCCCGTTTTCCCATTGGAAATAGTGATATTTTTAAATATCACTGTCCTGGTCACAAAAGCAAAGTTTGTGGGGAATAATAGCCATTTTCTATACTTTTGAGGCATAAGCAATTAGGAAATAACACTTACTACCCATGAACAAAAATTGTGTTACATAGTTTAACCAACAAGCATTGGAGTGTTCATAAAATAGAATTTGGGGTTGAAAACCAATGACTGCAGATACAAGCCCCAACATTATTAATATCAAGTGCTGCTTGTGATTTGAATTGCCCATGAAAGGGAGATATTGTCAGGGTGATTAGCACTGTGTGAATTCTGGATCTGGTTCACAGAAGCTCATATTTGGCAGTGGTACCAGATTGACAGTAGAAACACGTAAGTTTGATTGCTACAGTAAATTCATTATATGCTATACACCAGATTATATTAGTTTAATGATTATTATCAGTAACAATACATATATACATTTCTTATATAGTATTTGATAGATAATATAAGGTGGCTATTATTAATAACATGACATAGCAATACAGTTAAACATTATATACATGTTAACACATTCCTTAGTCCATTATAGGCTGGTAAAAGTGACATTCTAAATTATGAGACAGATGGTCTTTGTGAAACAAACACAATGGCTATTTAGAATGTGAATGTAATGTTATTGAATGTATCAAATAACATTAGTTTAGTTAGGCACCATTATAGTGTACCCTTATACAGCCATGCTGTTATATTAGTTTATAAAACATGGTTGGTATTTCATTTCTATGTCTATGTCTTTATTTAAGTTGATGGAAACTGGGCAAAGCCGTTACATTTCTCAGAGCACTTGAGGTTT
Source organism: Polyodon spathula (assembly GCF_017654505.1). NCBI lineage: Eukaryota > Metazoa > Chordata > Actinopteri > Acipenseriformes > Polyodontidae > Polyodon > Polyodon spathula. Next base: position 12,862,616 of record NC_054558.1, read on the forward strand.
CTGATACCCAAGCAATCATTTAGTTCTCATAGCGTAAACACATCTATCAATAGCAATGCACATTCCTAAATAAAAATTATCAATATTATGTGTAGTATAGAAAGGTTTGGTCATGTGCACTGACCCCTAGTCAGTGTATAGTATCTTATTTTCACGTTGGTCTGAGAGCTGTGTCTGGTGTTCCATTGGTTTGAGAGCTGGGGTCTGGTGTTCCATTGATTTGAGAGCTGGGGTCTGGTGTTCCATTGGTCTGAGAGCTGGGGTCTGGTGTTCCATTGAGAGCTGGGGTCAGGTGTTCCATTGGTCTGAGAGCTGGGGTCTGGTGTTCCATTGAGAGCTGAGGTCTGGTGTTCCATTGGTCTGAGAGCTGGGGTCTGGTGTTCCATTGGTTTGAGAGCTGGGGTCTGGTGTTCCATTGAGAGAGCTGGGGTCTGGTGTTCCATTGGTTTGAGAGCTGGGGTCTGGTGTTCCATTGAGAGCTGGGGTCTGGTGTTCCATTGGTCTGAGAACTGAGGTCTGGTGTTTCGTTGAGAGCTGGGGTCTGGTGTTCCATTGGTTTGAGAGCTGGGGTCTGTTGTTCCATTGATTGCTGGGGTCTGATGTTCCATTGATCTGAGCGCTGGGGTCTGGTGTTCCATTGGTTTGAGAGCTAATGTCTGGGACATAGAGCCTTGATGTTTCCACCCTAATGAAAAAAACATTAATTTGAAATGTACATTTGTAGCATGCTACTTATACAAGTGAAATTAATAGTGGCAGTCAATAATTACAGACATCACTATACATTAACATACAACTGTTCTTACAATTAAAAATGTATACATTTATGCATCAAAACTTCCTCCTACTTCCTTCCTACTGACAAACCTTCTCTGGACTCCCAGTTATTGGTATTCAGAGATTGTTGTGTGCTAGTGGGTTTGTGTGACAATAGCTCATATTGTGTGACTTCTGGATACGAGACAATCCTGTTTGGAAATGGAACGCAGTTACATGTTAAACCAAGAACGTTTCCTTTTGGGATTTTCACTGTGAGGCAAATGTATGGTATACACATTAGAACTGCACAACTAGTGCATTACTCAAATGTTAATTGTAATTTTGAAATAAGCTTTAATGACCTGGGGGCAGCAAAGGAACTATGATTGTGCAGAATTGTACCTGGTTAAATTGATGCCAGGGCTTATTATTAATGTAGAATCACAAGCGTGTATTTGTTCTACAAAACCAGTAGAAAACTGTAGTATGTGCAGGGTGTTGTGCTGTACTTCATAGGCATGGGCACAGACCACAATAGGGTTTGGATAGGCAGAGTAGCAGTGTGTGACTACTGGAGGATTTAGAGGGAAATTATCCTTTGGATCTGGGACCAAATTATAGTTGCAGGTTGCAGAGTCTTTCACTGACCACGTCAATGATTTGTCAGTCACCTGCTCACATTGATCGCTGCTCTTGGTGTTACCTGAAGGGTGGCAGGTTTTTGCTGTTAGGCTCCACACTGTGTGAATGCGAACACTAAGATGACATTCGGTGACTAAAGTGACTGTTGAACCAGGTGAGCATTACATCTGATGTGTGTTTGGATAATCAATCTTAGTTAACAAATACTTCATTTTTCAGAAAGAACACATTTGTCTTAGGAAGTCCAAATGTTATTTAGGAATTTCTTAATATATCAAAACTGTACATGTTTTATTAAAATGTTGAATGATTAATAATAAGGAAGGACAGTTTATTGCAATACCATTTTAATTGCACATTGCTTTTGTTACATATAATTTTATAAGCAAGTCCAGGGTTATTAAATGATGTCCGTGTTTGTATGACCCTGTATAGCTGTAAAATCATGTTAGAAACAGGAACTGTCTAACAATGTTTGTAACAACCTTTGTAACACATCTATTGATATATTATTGTAACCTTGTTCTTAAAAATAAAAAGTACAGGTATGTAAGATTTACCAGTAATTATGTTTAATGCATAATTCAGTGACATTGGGATGTCTCAATGAAGCAAATTGTGTGGCATCAAAATGAATCAGACATGTGCTCCAAATCATCATATCCATAGCTTTATATGAGTGCAAAGGTATTTGGTATGGATTGCCACACTGTGTGAATTCTAACAGTCAAAAGATTATATTTGGCAATGGCACCAGACTTTATGTGGAACCAAGTAAGTAAAAGTTCAGATTTCAACCTCTTTCACTGTTAAATTTCGATTTGCATTACTGTTGGACAAAAATAATAATAATTAAAAAAAAAAAAAAATGCTACATATTTAGATCCATCTCTGTTCTGGTGAGAAGAATCAGCCTTATACTAGTAATGCGTTAGACAAGGAAAAAAATCAAATAGTAATGATTTAGAGGTACATTTAACCTTTATAGTATGATAAGGAACAGGACAGTGGTTAATAACTAATACACACATAGCAATAACAAGTATAGCATTTACAGTATAATAGGGAACTGAATAACCAATACACATATAGCAATAACAAGAAGAGCATTTACAATGTAATAGGGAACAGGGCTGTGGTTAATAAACAATACACACATAACAATGACAAATTAAAAAGGAAAAATCCGTTTGACTTGGGGTCAGAGGTTTTTGTTGTATGCTTGTGTGAATACTAACAGCTTTAAGCCAACTTTTGGATCTGGCACAAAACTTTTGGTCACACCAAGTAAGTAAAACATTCTCTATAAATAAAGTAAGGCATACATAAATGATATTTCCGGTTTGTTGCCACTGTATTTGTAAATTGGACAGCATCTCCAGTATTCTTTATTTTGATTGAAAAGAGGTGTTCCTAAATAAATGGTTAATAATGTAGTGACATTGCTAAAACACTGAATTAGAGAGGTATTTGACTTGATAGAGTGTTATACCACAGCTTCACAGTTAAGGGATTTTAGTAGGAGACCAGTCACTGTGTGGATACCAGTGGCCGTAAGCTTACATTTGGATCTGGTACAAAACTTATTGTTGATCCAAGTGAGTGAGTTTTTTTATTTTTATTTTTTATTGTAATTGATCATTTTGAGGGATATAGAGATGATAGTTATTTTATTCAGGTTTTATATGATATAACTATTGATAAAATATGTTTGCAAATGCATTGCGTACAATTTTATGGAGAATCATTGTGGATGAACAGGGAGAGGGCAGGGGTAATCAAAAAGCAGTAGAAGCCTGTGTATTTCACAAGCAGGAGAAGCCTGTGTATTTCACAAGCAGGAGAAGCCTGTGTATTTCACAAGCAGGAGAAGCCTGTGTATTTCACAAGCAGGAGAAGCCTATGTATTTCACAAGCAGGAGAAGCGGGTGTATTTCACAAGCAGGAGAAGCGGGTGTATTTCACAAGCAGGAGAAGTGGGAGTATTTCACATAATTGTTTGATAACAACGGTGTTCTATAGTACCAGCATGTTCAGTAAAGTAATATGGTTTCATCATTCAATTTATTGCTTAAACCTTTTCGGCATCATGAGTATTATTGGTAACACTGTTATTCATTAAGGAGCTATGCATGTGTTAGTAAAGGTCTTCAGGGTTATTTTAAATGCCTTAGGTACATGTTCTTCTCACAATGATGTATTATTATGTGTTCAATAGATACAGATAGAAATGATGGTCTTGACTTTCTAATTGAAGGGTCAATGGTTTTTGTTGTTACACAACTCACTGTGTGAATGACTACAGTAAGGTTATATTTGGATCTGGCACTATACTTTCAGTACAGCCAAGTAAGTATAAAACTGTTACTTTAAATAGCCTTATACAAATAAAAAAAAAGTATTGGTGGCTTCCGAGTGGCTCATCCAGTAAAGACACTCCGCGTGGAGTACAGGATGTGCCCTGCAGCCTGGAGATCGCAGGTTCAAATCACAGCCAACCTTGACCAGGGGTTCCTAGGGTGCGGCACACAATTGAGTGTCGCCCGGGCATGGAAGGCTTAGGTCAGAAGTGGAATCTATGGTTCATTGTGCACCAGTGACCCCTGTGGCCAATAGGACACCTGCAGCTCTGCAGTGGAGCCATCTGTGTTGTCCTCCAACACGATAGGTCATGGTGGCAGTGGGAAAAATGACAGATTGGCAGGAGCATGTCTCAGGCATTTCAAATTAGGGAGAAAACCAGTGTACAAACCATTGGCGATGACTAAATTAAAAAAAAAAAAAAAAAAAAAAAAAAAGTATTATTATCAATCACAAACTATTGAAAATTGTCTATAGATTGTTGTTAATTTAAACTAAGGTGTCACCAATTGGTTTTGATGTAGTCATTGCCTGGTTGCTGTAGGGATTATTAATGGGGTCCAACGTTTATGATGTAGTCATTGCCTGGTTGCTGTAGGGATTATTGATGGGGTCCAAGGTTTATGATGTAGTCATTGCCATATTGCAGGATGGATTATTGATGGGGTCCAAGGTTTATTTTGATGAGCCACTGCCATGTTGCTGGAGGTATCATTGATGAAGGTTTATGTTGCAACATTCACCACAGTGTGAATTTGAACAACAGGATTACATTTGGATCTGGAACCAAACTATCTGTCCAGCCAAGTAAGTGTAGAAATATTTAGACAACCATTTATATCTGAAGTCTTTATCAGTGTCACATTATAATATATATCCCTAAACTTATTTACATGCTTCTACCTTAGATGTACTTTAAAGTTATGGAAGAATTGTAAAAATGTGTGTTTCATGTTACTGTATTACCACATATTAAATTGATGGATAAAGATAGAATTGGTTATTCTTCAGTTATACTTAATAACTATTTAGTTATGCATTATTCATTACAGAGCTATAATGTACTCTTGCCCAGATCCAAAGGTTTTTGTTGAGATTCAATTCATTGTGTGAATGACAACATCAAAGTAACCTTTGGATCTGGGACCAGATTAACTGTGAGTCCAAGTAAGTAACTATGGGTTCTGGAATAATGTAAAACTAATTGATAACACCTTAGTTAAAGGATCCTTTATATACAGCACATGATGCATCCATAGATCAGTTATAAAGGGCAGTATTAGAAGTCATAACGCTGATGTCAAGACAAGAAGGGCTCTTATCCCAAAGCTTGATAATGAATTCAGTGTTGTTATAACAAAAGTGTTTGATAAAAAAATAAAAAATAATAATAAAAATAATACATAGTTAAATAAACCAGTAATATTAGTGTGCAACAGCTAGTGGATACAAGTCTACATTGGGAACCAAACTTACAGTACAGCCAAGTGAATGACATTGGTTAGTGCAATGGGGTATACTGGTTTGTATTATGTGTTAGACAGATTGGTTAGTGCAGTGGGGTATATTGGTTTGTATTATGTGTTAGACAGATTGGTTAGTGCAATGGGGTATACTGGTTTATATTATGTGTTAGATTGGTTAGTGCAATGGGGTATACTGGTTTATATTATGTATTAGACAGATTGGTCAGTGGATTGATTGTGACGTAAAGGTTGAATTGTGTAAGATAATACAGACAAGCTCTTTAAAGATCATGTTTCACTTGCCACTATATAACATGATCTAAAAGATGATTTCTTTCAGAGATGGTTACACCATCAGCTCTGGAATCCCATGAATATCAGCCATTAAAGCTGCTGAGATGTTTTCAGAGTCTTTACAGTAACGTTTTGGACAACCGAGATGCCAGTCACAATAATAACAGAACTTGCTGTCATTTATGGAAATGATGTTGTGCAACACAGAAATAGGTCTACTCTTTTCAAAAGTATCAAAATGTGTTTAATCTGTGATGTGAAGCATTTCAACACAGTTTCAAGTCATTCGGCTGGTTTCACACACCCTGCTTATCGCTGTTTAAACACATTACACTGTTTTACCAACTTACAAAAAACTGCCTCACGCTTTTGTAACTGACTGACCTTTTTTTAAAGAACATGCAAGTTGATTGATTGATTTCAAGTTGTTTGTTTGATAAATTGTTTTTGACAAATTCAATTGACCCCGTTTTACGAAATGATATATTTAAAAGGTCAATGGATGGCATTATCATGTAGAGATATGTAATGCATTATTCATAACACATCTATAATGTAAAGCATTATTATCATTTAGAGATATGTAATTATTATTCATAACAGATCTATAATGTAAAGTGTTGCCAGTGGGTCGGCTGGACTAAAGGTTTTTGTTGAGACTCCATTCATTGTGTGAATGACATCAAAATAACCTTTGGATCTGGGACCAGGCTAACTGTGAGTCCAAGTAAGTAACTGTGAGTTCTGGAATAATGTAAAACATATTAGTAACACTTCAGTGAATGTATCCATCAGAAATAACCAGTGACACATCTGTAAATCAGTTATAAAGGACGTTATGAACACTATCAGGAGTCATAATGAGGATGCTAAGAAAGGACTATTATCTTTTAAAATAATCAATTTTGTACTTCAAACAACACGTGGTTTCCTTTATCAAATATGGTACATTATTAGTATTGTTAATTTGAAACAGATCAAATATCTATGAAATCTTTGAATATTGATTAAATCGGTGGCAATCAGATGTGTTCCAGTACATCTTCCCACTCAAAGATTTTGGCGTGGTGTTTAATAGTGTGAGATTGGTAGTGGATTCAAGTTTACATTTGGATCTGGAACCAAACTTACAATACAACCAAGTAAGTGAATGACATTGAGTAAGATGAGGTAAAACTGGACCTGTAGATGAAATCATTGTAAATACAAGATGAGGATCAAAGCAATGTGCAATGGGGTCTACTGCTTTATAGTATGTGTTAGACAGACTGGTTAGTGCAATGGTGTATACTAGTTTATATTATGTGTTAGACAGACTGGTTAGTGCAATGGGGTATACTGCTTTATATTATGTGTTAGACAGATTGATTAATGCAATGGGGTATACTGGTTTATATTATGTGTTAGACAGATTGGTTCGTGCAGTGGGGTATACTGCTTTATATTATGTGTTAGATTGATTAGTGGCTTGATCGTGACATAAACGTTGAGTTGTTTAAATACACATAAGCCCTCATAAGAATAAGTTTCATTTGCCACAATAAAACTTATTATAATTTAATAAAGTTGTGCATATATAGAAAAAATAATGTTCATATTTTCAAGCGTATGCAACTTCTTAAACTTCTCAAATAGTAAACATTTTATAAAGTATAAATCTAAGGATATTAGATCTTCCCAAAGATTGCGACATGGTATAAAACAGTGTGTGACTACTGGAGGATACAAGATTACATTTAGATCAAACTCTCAGTACAACCAAGTAAGTATATTATAATAGTTAATCTTCTCAAACTTGACAGTGTAGTATAAAATAAATAATTTTCTATATAAGGACCAAATCATAAAATTACAAGGGTTTAATTCCAAAAAAATCTCTTCGGTACAAGTTTCATAATACTGTGTTTCTATAGCGTGATATTCCTATTAATAATCATCACTGAGGAATATGTACTGTATAACACCAAGTAAGTTAGTGAAGTATTATGTGATTGTTCAGTAAAGCAAATGAAACACATAGGAATCAGATGATCTTAATTGCTCAAGGTTTTTGCTGTAACATTACATGCTGTGTGAATGCTAATAACTACAAGATAACATTTGGATCTGGCACAAAACTTACTGTTGAACCAAGTAAGTAAAAATTAATTATTGTTTAGAAGAAAAAATTGCATAAGCATTGGTCATTGTTCTTATACTTGTATTCCTATTATTAACGAAAAGCATGTTTAATTTGATTGCACATCTTAATATATGAATACAATATAAAATGTGCTTATTAAGTAAAACAAAACAAAACAAAAAAACATAACTATCTAGATACATAAGAAATTCTATTTGGTTATGCTGGTTTACATTTGAATAATGTATAACAACAAAAAAATGTACCAAGTAATGAGGTCTAGTTCCGTGAATGTAGCAGCTTTCTAAACAGTACTTTGGCACCTCTTCAGTTTAGGTATCTGTTATAAACAGTCTATAAATGTGTTATTTTCAGAAACCTTATAAAAAAAAAAACATGTAACATGCTCTGAACTAAATTTTGTGATGTATCATTATAATCTTATTGTAATGAACTGTTCCTTGTTAAAAATCATCAGAACCAAAAACACCACATTTGTAGATGTTTTATAAATGGATCCTTAAACTAAAATGTGACCAGTGCCTTTACATTGCAGTGTAACATGACCAGAGCCTTTACACTGCAGTGTAACATGACCAGTGCCTTTACATTGCAGTGTAATATGACGAGTGCCTTTACATTGCAGTGTAATATGACCAGTGCCTTTACATTGCAGTGTAACATGACCAGTGCCTTTACATTGCAGTGTAATGTGACCAGTGCCTTTACATTGCAGTGTAATATGACCAGTGCCTTTACATTGCAGTGTAACATGACCAGTGCCTTTACATTGCAGTGTAATATGACCAGTGCCTTTACATTGCAGTGTAATATGACGAGTGCCTTTACATTGCAGTGTAATATGACGATTGCCTTTACATTGCAGTGTAACATGACCAGTGCCTTTACATTGCAGTGTAATATGACCAGTGCCTTTACATTGCAGTGTAATATGACCAGTGCCTTTACATTGCAGTGTAATATGACCAGTGCCTTTACATTGCAGTGTAATGTGACCAGTGCCTTTACATTGCAGTGTAATATGACCAGTGCCTTTACATTGCAGTGTAATGATTCTGCAATTCTGGTATGTTTATACAGTTTTTGTTCTTTGGCTCCGATATTAAAATGTAATCAGTTCAATGTGTAAAAATCAAAAAGATATATTAATTTTGAAATATTTAGTTGGTAACAAAATATCATTACAAAATATGAATATGTATTTCATTAATGATGGAATAAGGTGATAAGAAGCTGCAGCTTCACAGTATAGCATTGCAGTGATATTAGTAAGGAATGTATGACTGTGTGGATGCAGGTGGTTTCAAGCTTACACTTGGATCTGGTACGAAACTCCAAGTGGAACCAAGTCAGTTCATTTCATTACAGCTTGAACCCTATACACAAGTTATCTTTCTCATACATGTGCTGCTGTATAGAACCTACAATTGAAATAGTTCAATACATAATGAAACAAAAAGCAGAATCATGCTTTTTTTTTACTGATTCAACTAGACTTGATAACACTATGTAACACAATTTTTGTTCCTGAAAAAAAAAAAATGTTACACAGTATAATCCTTAAGTGAACGTTTATGATTGAAAATTGAAAGAAAAAATACTGTTTTCTGTTGAGCTGTTGATGCATTTGGGTGTGAGGGAGATGCTGTTGCATTATTTTAGGAATATTGCAAGGATCACCTTGGATCACAAGCTGCCCCAATTCACAGATTGGGAACTTTTTATTTAGATAATTGTAAGAGATTTGCAGGTGAAAATGGTCTGTTTGTGGCAGCCAGGACCAGTGGTTTTTGCTGTAGATTTCCTCACTGTGTGAATGGAATTGGTAATAAGATAACATTTGGATCTGGGACACGACTGATCGTGGAAGCCAGTAAGTAATTGTGTTAATTTAATTAGCATGTAGAATGGTGCTGAGTGGGGAGTTCATTAATTTAAGCAATTGGTTCCACTATTTTTGAGAAACTGAAAAACATGATTGTTATTGTAATAGTAAACATGTCCCCGTCTTGATTATTAAAAGTTACTATAAATACTTCTAGTGGTATAAAGGAATTGCGTACAAGACAGGCCAGTCGAGATGTTTTAAAGCCTGTTCTTGCAACAGTGGTTTAAAATGTCAGCTTGAAACCACTGCAGCATTCTGACTGTTTAAAAACACAAAGGCATTGTGAGAAAATATACTTACATACTTAGATAGTTTGGCCACCGTTATATTGAGGAAGGTCGGCATGTATAAGGGGCAGGACAGTCTGGCATGTTTTTGACCTGAATTTATTCATTGTGTGGATCAGAATAATGACAAACTGATATTTGGAGCAGGAACACAACTTGCAGTTCAGTCGAGTAAGTCTCTTATTTATTTATATAAGAAACATTTAAAAAAGACTAAACAAGCATAAAAATACAATCCAGTGGCTGTTGTCATTCGGTCACTGCCTGGTATTGTATACCTATGGGTGTAATAAGTACTCTGTGAATGAAGCCAGAAGAATAATACCCTACTTAAGAGAAATGTCAGTAATTATTAATGCCGTTTGCATGGTCAGCAAAAGAGATAGCAATAGTAGACAATGCAGTGTGCTTGGGATTTGCTTAGCTACCAGAGGGTCAGTCCATACATAGAATCGACCACCTGTGGAGTCAATCAAACTCATTCTAATGGTAGTGGCATGTATGTGAGGAACAGTGTGCACCACCTTCGAGGACATGCTGTAGAATGGGGGTCAGCCTTATAGTAAAAATGCTGTTCCTCTTGACCAATTTACTGTATGCATGAGATTATGTTAAAGTATAAACTTGTAACTATGGGTCCTATTCACAAAACATTTATGACTGTTTTTAAGGAAAGTTTGATAAGAAATGTTTTTGATTTTAAAGGTTGTTTGGATCATTTAAGTTTTGTAGTTCATGAAACTTTTTTCAACTGTTTCAGAGAGGCTTTATTAGTTTTTAAAGCAAGGTTTAATTAGAAGAATGTTCATAAACACAAAAAACAAGGTTTGGGCTGGTAAATTCTAACAATTTCCAATGTGATCACAGCATCATATCTGTAATGCCTGGAAACCTACCAATGTATCTGTGAATACAAGTTGAGGCAGAGTTTGCCATAAAATCTAAATTTCAGCCTAAATATTAATGAAGCAGTTCCAGTATAAACATACCAAATCTAGATGCATACGAGATGGAATGCATATTTAAATAGACAGACAGATGTGTGCTGGTGTTTTGGGATATGTGTTAGTCACTGTGTGAATGATGCTACAAGGAAGCTTATATTTGGATTAGGGACAAACCTCAAAGTAGAATCAAGTAAGTCATCCGAAATCTCTGTGTGGATCTCTGAAGTGACAGATACAGTAAATCATGTGGGAATAGTTTACTTCCAGTACGTATATGTGTCCTTTTTGAAAAGGTGAGCTCAGTCATCATGTGAAAAATGAAGCTGCATTTAAAGAAGTGTAAGTGTTTATTACGTTAATTGCAGTTGAATTGCTATTATGTACATACAATGCAAATACAGCAATATTGTTAGACTTGTATTTAAATTGTGGGCAGCAGTGCATGTTTGATCAGACTCGATTCACTGTGTGAAAATAACAGACAAATAAAATCATTGAATAAAAAGAATTGCTATGAATTGTTCACTCTTACTGAACAATTCATAGCAATTCCTGGTCAGGAAGCAATGTTTGTGCTCTGAGTTGATGCACTGTGTGAATAACAACTTTAATAAGATGCTAGTTGGATCTGGAACCCAGCTGAAGGTGCACCCTAGTAAGTGTACTATGTGAGTAATATTAGTTCTCAGTTCTATACCAGTGTATTAAACTTACCTACCTAAAAAATAAAAGTGACATTTAAATTGACAAATCAAATGATAACATTAAGCCTGTGATACAATTCTGGTACAGTATTATACTTCAAGAACATGGGTGAGCTTGTATTAATTAACAGCATATCTAGAGCATTGATATTACCAATGCATATCAGTGCTACAGATTTAGTTAAACATTACATAAATATGTTAGCACCTACTTGTTAAAATTTAAAACATGTGATACAGTAAATGGACAGATGTAAAGATAAATGGACAGGCATTGTCTTTCACCTCCTGATTCCTGTGTTCTCTATGACATGTGCTAAAGAATGTCCTGACCAAGTTTTATCTGAAACTCACAGTGACAAGTAATGTGTGCAGACAGGGATGAACGCTTCTCTAGATATAGTTACATATATAGGCCTCCTCTGGACCCCTGTCACCAGGGAGATGCATCCCAGCGAATTTAAACATGACCACGGGACGGCACAAGCTGTGTGAGGATTTCAGTTTTAATTTGGGTTTTCTAACTGTGAGAAGCAACACAGAGAATATTATCTTTGGATCAGGGACCCAGCTTAGAGTGGAAACAAGTATGTTTTATATCAGTGCTAATCAGAAATGTATTGATACAATAAGTTCAGTGTTTTGAGGAAAACGTTTGTGTTAGCATGAATTATATTATGTGTACTTGTATTATTAATGCTTTACTGCTTCTGATTGAATGGTCAGAGTTATGGATGGCATGCAGTGATAGATATTAACTTAATTAAAGACGTGTTTCATCATAATTGCATTTAGTGGCAAAATATAATTAAAAAGGTCAGGTAATAAGGTAGCAGTATTAACAGTGGAATACAAAGATTATTGCCTTAGAGTTTGTCAGAGTGTGAATAGCAACAGAAATGGAACCTGGCTTTCCGTGGAACTTTGCGAGCATTCCATCTATCTTAAATTCGTAAGACAGTATTCAGAGAAGTTGTTTAATCATGATTACATTAAGTGTTCATTTTAGGGCATGAAAAAAAAAATCTTGTATCTCAAAAAATAGATAATAAGAATCGTGTCCAAAAATATTCAGCTATTATAAAGTTATTAAATTTGCCGTTCATTTAAAACCAACTCCTAAAACCGATATAATTGTTAGAAAACATTAATAAAGAAAAAAATTCCTGTATTGAATTAAATTAAAACAAACATGGCTCCTCATGATAACATCTTTGAGGAATGGTACTGATTATGTCTGTGGGGGGAGGGTTTTTGAACTGACAAGACACTGTATGAAAAATCAGGATGGAAAGATCATATTTGGAAACAAGGCCAAAATAATTATGGAGCCAATTAGTCTTTTTTGTTTTTTTTTAAACACACTTTTGAAATCTCTGGTGTCATCGATTAGGAGCTGATGTGATGGCCAATGGGTAAGTGTGATAGAAGATCACTGCCCAATACAGTGGTTTCCAGCCTTCAATACAGAACTTTTTGATTAACACTTGATAGCTTGGAGATCGGCTGACTCAGCAGGAACCTAATTTGGGGATTTTTCATGGAACATCTGGGATTTAACAGTGTCTGGACTGCAGGCTGACAGCCTTTGTTCTAGTAGTATGTAGTTCATGTTTGAGAATGGCTTTGGCTTTGATTATAGTGTGTCCTGTTAAGAGATGCTCAACCTTCATGAGATGACAGGACCAGCTCCATCCCCATTGATGTAGTCATTATCAGAGAAGCACATGTGATATGGGAAGGGTTTTGGTACAGTGCTGTGCAATGAGTGATAGCTATGAGGTATTTGAAGTATGGTACTATCACTATTCAGATGGTTTTAACTAGTTACTTATTATTGTTTAAAAAGGCTAAATCAGCTGGTTTCAGAGACCTGGATTAACACTGATGTTGGACTAGTTAATGTTACCCTGGGAAGGTTACCCAAAACTAGTGCTAAGAGAGGTCTGTAAAACCAGATGACAGATTTAGTACATTATCCATATTTCGAATGCAGCATTACAGCATTTTGTGATATTTTGTGCTGCTAATCTTTTTGTATGCATAATATTGTAATCAAAATGTACCGTATGTTGGTGTTTATAAGATAAATATACTGATTACAGGGAAAGTGTCCCCAATTTAGATAGAGGATCACCTCATAACAGAAACTTTACTCTTTTGTCTTGACAGGAGAAGAATCGAAAACAGAGGCCTTTATTTTAGGATCTGACCAAGACAATAAGGATGGCAAAGCCAGAGCCTGCCTCATCACAGACTTCAGTTCACATAACATCAGTGTTACATTGGGAGATGAAACCTTTGATGCAGACCCCTCAGTAATTAAAGGAGACAAGCAGTACAGTGTGGTGGCATTTCTCTCAGAAAGCAAAGATAGATCAGACTTCAACTGCCGTGCAGCTGTTAATGGCAGTATGACTGTACGAGACAGCAAAGGTAAGAATTATTTATTCATCTATGCATACAATCATTCATTCATTCATTCATTCAAATAATCTATGCTGACACAGTCAACAATAGAGCACTGTATTTAATACACTAAACCAGACTGTAATAAAAAAGTAAATTGTCAGAAATTGTAACAAGGGTTAATATGAGGAAGCATATTACACAAACTGGGGGAGATTTCTGGTATTAATTATTAAATTAATTTGATGAATAATCTTTCTAATTGTTTCCGTTTCAGATAAAGAAAGCGTGTGTGAGTCTGATGTGGCATATGTTTTTGAATCAGGTAATTTGTTTGAATTTACCCACCTGTTAGCACTGTACACATGCCCATTAGAAATATTATCTATTTGTATTAACGGCTGTTTTGAAAAATAAATTCAGAAATACAATTAGATGGACCTTTTCCAATACAGGGGTCTGTCTGGATGTTTAGAGATTTTCTCCAAAGCATGGTTATTAAACTGCAACCTGCCAATATTGCTCCTAGATTGCCATTACAACCAGAATATAAGTTTACATTTTAGCTTTAGTCATTAGCGTGATGTAGTTATCAATGAATGGTGTGCCAAGAGATTATTATTATTATTATTATTATTATTATTATTATTATTATTATTATTATTATTTATTATTATTATTATTATTATTATTATTATTATTACCTTGTTAATTGCTTTATTAAATGACATAAAGCTTTACATAAGACCTGTCTCGTGGAGATATTGTTGTAATAGCCTGTTATCCCTAGATTATATCAATCACAATTTGTAATCACATGAGTAAAGTAGCATCCCATTTGCATTGTGTTGATTCCGTGTTGAACTTGTTTCTTTCAGATGAGAAACTGAACTCTTTGAGTTTGGTGGTACTGGGTCTGAGAGTTATATTTCTGAAGAGCATTGCATTCAATGTGCTCATGACAATCAGGGCGTGGATGAGTTAGGTGAGTTCTATTATCCATCTGTCATGTTCTCTGAGTGCTGACCAAGGCTCCATTTTCTTACCTATTATGAGCATGTGCGCTAACAAAGGGTTTGCTTTTTCTTACCCCTTATTATCAGCCAATATGCACACCAGCAAGTGTTCCCCAGGCAATGTGGTGTGACATGCATAGTCTAAACACAGACTTCTTGTGTGACATGCATAGTATAAACACAGACTTCTTGAAGCAAACCTGCTCTATACAAATATTTTCACCTTTTGATTCTACAGTAATACAATTAGTAAAGAACATCGCTTTTTTTTTTGTTTTGTTTTTATAATATGCAGATTTCTGGAGCTAAGTGGTAGTGTTGTTATAGCTTTCTGTTCCTGAATCACACAATACACTGTAGGTGAGGGGTGTCCAATCCCAGTCCCAGAGGGCCATTCCACTCCAGGTTTAACTGATACAATGACATCATTAACTACTTCAGGGTCTGGATGGAGCTTTAAACAGTTTAATTACACAATTTAGAACAGGGCTGGAACAAAGACCAGGAGAGGAAGGTCAATTTGAATCAAGTGGTCTTACATAAATCAGATGTGATCTAAAGCACAGAAAGTAGCATTTACTTTTACTGTTAGTGTTGTTCTTATGAATGTATTTTTTCACAACATGTCAATATAGAATGACTGGGTGGGATTAAAGCCCAAACATGCAATTTCTGCAGTGATGACTGTCGATATATTATCAATAACACTAACAAGGGGTTTTCTTTACTTTGCAACAGGATACATCAAATATATGATGAAGACATGGATTGTTGAACCAAAAGGAATGAAGCAAACATTTTATTCAAGCAGTTTTCAGAAGTTCTAGGCTTGTGGGTTTGATTAGGCTTTACAGAGATACTATTGGAAATTGAAAATACTTTGTCATTCTTTTCTCAGTAAGAATGATATCGCTTTTGTAATGGCAATGCATTATGCTTTAGAATGCAATATTGAAATAATCAGATTTGCCTATAAAATATATGTAGCTTTTATCAAGAAATGTTTTCAGTGAGCTTAAAATATAGATTGTAAGCTGTCTGGTTTGATTATATTAGTTAAGTAAACAATGCACTGTATTTCACAGAGCTTTAACTCATACATTATTTTTTAAAACATCCACTACCATAAGCGGGAACTGATCAAATTGGAAGCTGTAAGAAATTGTTTAAGCTCAGCTCTTCTGAAAAGAGAATAGTGGCACATCTACATGGTTCGTATTACTGTGCAAACAAAATGCACACTAGTTAGTTAAAGCTTTGTGAATAGGTGTCAAAGTTATTACAAACAGTGAATATCAACTATATATATATATATATATATATATATATATATATATATATATATATATATATAATGTATATGAATATTACATTGTAACGTAACATTGAACATTGTTCGTTGTAAATAAGACAAATTAGAATATTTCATTCGTTTTAAAGTAATCTTTTATGACACGAAACGGTAAATAGAAAGTACATCATGTATATATATATATATATATATATATATATATATATTATATATATGATATATATATATATATATATATATATATATATAAAATGTCGCTCATACTAACCTTGAAATGTAATGCACACATGACTGCTTATCACTCAAAGAAAATGATTAGTTATACTTTGTTACTAGGCATGTATTACAGCTTATTGATTACAAGTTAAATGTACAAAACCATGTGCTTTTATCATGTCTGTATCATACATAAAATACTGTAATAATGATTAAAAAAAATGTTACAAAATAATTGTTTCTTTTTCAGAAAGTTAAAATCCATGGTTTTATGTAGCATACATAACTAGGGTTTCAACTGGAAGAAGCCATTCTAATTGGACATTTCAAATTAAGTAGGAAAATGTAAAGGTACTGAAAAATATATTTATCATAGCAAGATGTAGCGAGGTTCTGAGGATGGTCTGAGTGTAGAGGTACTGAAACATGTATTTATCATAGCAAGACACAGCGTTTCTTGCATGTGTTTCAGCTGACCACATTCCACATGTGTTTCAAATAGTCTGACAACATTCCACATGTGTTTCAATTAGAGTCTGACCACATTCCACATGCTTCAATTAGTCTGACCACATTCAGCATGTGTTTTAATTAGTCTGACCACATTGATCATGTGTTTCAATTAGAGTCTGACAACATTCCACATGTGTTTCAATTAGAGGCTGACCACATTCAAGATGTGTTTCAATTAGTCTGACCACATCCTGCATGTGTTTCAATTAGTCTGATGACATTCCACATGTCTTTCAATTAGTCCGACCAATTTCTCCATGTGTGTTTATTAAAGTCTGATCTCATTCCATATGTGTTTCAATTAGAGTCTAACCACATTTCGTATGTGTTTCAATTAGTCTGACCACATTCTGCATTGAGTTAATTAGAGTCTGACCCCATTCCACATGTTTCAATTAGTCTGACCACATCCCGGGTGTGTTTTAATTAGTCTGACCACATCCCGGGTGCACTTAAATTAGTCTGACCACATTCCACATGTGTTTCAATTAGAGTCTGGCCACATTCCACATGTGTTTCAATTAGAGTCTGACTCCATTCCATATGTGTTTCAATTAGTCTGATCACATTCTGCATGTGTTTCAATTAGTCTGACCACATTCTGCATGTGTTTGAATTAGTCTAACCACATTCCACATGTGTTTCAATTAGAGTCTGACCACATTCCACATGTGTTTCGATTAGAGTCAGACCACATTCCGCATGTGTTTCAATTAGAGTCTGACCCCATTTCACATGTGTTTCAATTAGTCTGACCACATTCCACATGTGTTTGAATTAGAGTCTAACCACATTCTGTATGTGTTTTAATTAATCTCACCACATTCCACATGTGTTTCAATTAGTCTGACCACATTCTGTGTGTGTTTCAGTTAGTCTGACCACATTCTGCTTGTGTGTTAATTAGAGTCTGACCACATTCCACATGTGTTTCGATTAGAGTCAGACCACATTCCGCATGTGTTTTAATTAGAGACTGACCCCATTTCACATGTGTTCCAATTAGTCTGACCACATCCCAGGTGTGTTTAAATTAGAGTCTGACAACATTCCACATGTGTTTCAATTAGAGTCTGGCCACATTCTGCATGTGTTTCAATTAGTCTGACCCCATTCCATATGTGTTTCAATTAGTCTGATCGCATTCTGCATGTGTTTCAATTAGTCTGACCACATTCTGCATGTGTTTGAATTAGAGTCTAACCACATTCTGCATGTGTTTTAATTAATTTGACCACATTCCGCATGAGTTTCAATTAATCTGACCACATTCTGCATGTGTTTAAATTAGAGTCTGACCACACCCCACATGTGTTTCAATTAGTCTGACCACATTCCACAAGTGTTTCAATTTGCCTGACCACATTCCACGTGTGTTTCAATTAGAGTCTGACCACATTCCACATGTGTTTCAATTAGTCTGACCACATTCCACAAGTGTTTCAATTTGCCTGACCACATTCCACGTGTGTTTCAATTAGAGTCTGACCACATTCCACATGTGTTTCAATTAGTCTGATCACATTCTGCATGTGTTTCAATTTGCCTGACAAAATTCCACATGTGTTTCCTTTAGAGTCTGACCACATTACACGTGTGTTTAAATTAGAGTCAGATCACATTACACATTATAGTCTGACCACATTTCACATGTGTTTCAATTAGAGTCAAGCCATATTCAACATGTGTTTCAATTAGAGTCTGACCACACTCCCCATGTGTTTCAATTAGTCTGACCACACTCCACATGTGTTTCAATTAGTTTGACCACATTCCACATGTGTTTCAATTAATCTGGCCACATTCCACATGTGTTTCAATTAGAGTCTGACCACATTCCACACATGTGTCAATTAGTCTGACCACATTCCACCTGTGTTGCAATTAGAGTCTGACCACGCTGAACATGTGTTTCCAGAGATGGGTTTTTAACTCCATACTTGCCAAATTGACACAACATTTCAACTAACTTAATTTACAAAAAAATCTGTAAGAAATTTTTTGGGGTTAAACATGCTGTCCAACTTGTTTAACCCACAAAAGCACCTGCAGTTTTATTGTGAACAAAAAACAATATTATAATTTTTTTGGCAGGCACTGGAGTTCACAGATACAGCTTACATGTGCTGAAGACCATTCAGTTCAAAGATACAGCTTACATGTGATGAAGACCATTCAGTTCAAAGATACTGCTTACATGTGCTGAAGACCATTCAGATCAAAGAAGCAGCTTCCATGTGCTGAAATAGACCATTCAGTTTGGCAGTTTAATATAATTAGTTGTGCACAATTCTATGTAATTTTGTATCTACATAAGAGCATGTTAAAGGATCAAATTATGCTCTTGGAGCTGACCTCTAGTTGGGCACTTCTATTAGTTGAACACTTTAGTTATCACAATTACAGGATTGTTGTGTACAGGTATGGATATTTAATTATACTTTTGTTCAGTGCTGTCCATCAGGTTGGCAAAAATAAGTTTATTTTGATTTGGAGATGTCTTATCCTATTTAAGGATTGTAATTTGTTAAAAAAGAAAATCAAAGAGCTGATGTCTAGAAAAAATAATTTCAAAATGGAAATATTAAAACGTGTATATGCTTAGCACAAGATTCTAAACCAGTGTTTCTGGTCATCTTCAATTGATTCTTCTAATGCACTTTTCTCTGACAGCTCATTCAGAACACTGCCACTAGAATTGTGACTAAAATCTGAAAAGGGGAACATATTACTCATGTTTTGGCCTCTTTGCAGTTTAGAAGTAATTTTAAGATTTTGCTTTTAACTTAAAACTTTTTAACATAAAGCCTTGAATGGATTAATTCCAGTTCCTTACAAGCATTATTAAGTCTGTACACTCCTGTTCTTGTAAAGAACATTCTACATTCTGGAGTGCTCTGGAAAAAACAAATATTTGTAATATATGGTAGAAAAGTATGATCCTTATATTTTTCATATATAGAAATTGGCCCCATATATATATATATATATATATATATATATATATATATATATATATATATATATATATATATATATATATATATATATATATATATATATTTAAAATATATTTTAGTCTGTTATCCATATATTTATTTTATATGTTGAAAATATATGGTGCACCATATATTTTTATCAGTCTGTAATCCATATAAAATAAATATATGGATTAGAGACTAAAATATATTTTAAATATATCCCATATAGTTTAGATATATTAAAAGGGGCCAATTTCTATATATGAAAAGTATATGGATCATACTTTTCTACCATATATTAAAAATGTATGTTGGTTCCGTCCGGGTTCTGTCAGGGAAGCTGGGACTTGTACTGTTTAAAATCAAGACTGAAAACGTATTTCTACACAATAGCTTTTCTATCTTAGTTTTCCTATTTCACAATCAAAACTGCACGATCTTTTTGTCCTTTTTTAAATTCAAACTGTATTACATTTTTGTTTTACTTTCTTAACAAACTAAATGTGTTTTCCTTTTTTAATTTCTGTTTTATCAGATTCTCTATTAGACTGTTTTTAATTCAGTTGTTTAATTCTAAGCAGATTTGTGTTTGTGTGTGAAGCTCTTTGGGATCCTTGTGGTGAACGGCGCTATTGAAATGTGAATTGTTGTTGTTGTAATACAGTAAAGCTTTGAATTCTTTAGTCAGATTTTTAGTTTTAGTAAACTAAACATATTAAAGGCAATCATTTGAAGTGTTTACATTCTTTCAATGTGTGATGCAATGGTCTTTGTCAGGGCTCAGTTCTGCTTTCATTTAATTATACTTTTAAAATAACACTATGTAACACAATTTTTATTCCCGGGTAGTAAGTCTTATTTCCTAATTGCTTAAATTTACAGTATAATCGTAAATCTCAAAAAAATACTCACTTCTAAATCTTTTGTAGTCATTTTTGTATTACTTTAGTATAAATACATGTTAATTTGGATTCATATGTTGTTTTTTTCTGACTTTATGTGAACGAAAAAAGACACAAATTCGCCCGTTTTCTCATTGGAAATAGTGATATTTTGAAATTTACCTGTCCTGGGCACAAAAGCAAAGTTTGTGGGGAATAATAGCTGTTTTCTATACTTTTGAGGCATAAGCAATTAGGAAATAACACTTACTACCCAGGAACAAAAAAATAATAATAATAATTGTTACACGGTGTAATCAATATTCTATAGATGTGAAACAAGTACAATAAGAGCTGCATCAGTATTATAAGAGCAGCTAACTAATTGTTACTATAAATGTAATTTTAATAAACCTCATAATTGTTGAATCAGATAATTAGATGCTTTACGATAGTAATGTGTGATTAAGAATTATTCCTTTTAAGTAACCATCAATAACTTTAAACAGATGTTACCTATTTGCTGAGAAATCCGATTTAGAAACACAAACAAGATCCATTTTTAGAAGCTTTGTTTTTAAGGCATATCTGTGCTTCCTGTTTCACACAAGTTCAACCCACAAAAACACCTGCTGTACTGAAATACCAGGCTTGTGCTGAAGTAGACCATTCAGTTGAGGGTTCATACATATAGGGGCAGATGTTTTCCATGAAAACCACATTGTATTGGAAAATGGTTTACCTCAAAACAAGTCTTGAGAGTACAGAGAAATTATGCCACAAATATAGGCCATGTCACTTTTAACAAAAAATGAATATAGGGGAACTTAATGAATAATCTAGTTTTGTGCACTAGTCTACACAATTAGTTATCTAACCTAAAAATATCTGTTTTAAAACAGGCTCATCTTGTAAAGGCATGCTGAGTAATACAATCAGAAGCTGACTGCTTCAAATCCTGCAGGTTCAGTAATACAATCAGGAGCTGACTGCTTCAAATCCTGCAGGTTCAGTAATACAATCAGGAGCTGACTGCTTCAAATCCTGCAGGTTCAGTAATACAATCAGGAGCTGACTGCTTCAAATCCTGCAGGGTGAGTAATACAATCAGGAGCTGACTGCTTCAAATCCTGCAGGTTCAGTAATACAATCAGGAGCTGACTGCTTCAGATCCTGCAGGTTCAGTAATACAATCAGGAGCTGACTGCTTCAAATCCTGCAGGGTGAGTAATACAATCAGGAGCTGACTGCTTCAAATCCTGCAGGGTGAGTAATACAATCAGGAGCTGACTGCTTCAAATCCTGCAGGTTCAGTAATACAATCAGGAGCTGACTGCTTCAAATCCTGCAGGTTCAGTAATACAATCAGGAGCTGACTGCTTCAAATCCTGCAGGGTGAGTAATACAATCAGGAGCTGACTGCTTCAAATCCTGCAGGGTGAGTAATACAATCAGGAGCTGACTGCTTCAAATCCTGCAGGGTGAGTAATACAATCAGGAGCTGACTGCTTCAAATCCTGCAGGGTGAGTAATACAATCAGGAGCTGACTGCTTCAAATCCTGCAGGGTGAGTAATACAATCAGGAGCTGACTGCTTCAAATCCTGCAGGGTGAGTAATACAATCAGGAGCTGACTGCTTCAAATCCTGCAGGTTGAGTAATACAATCAGGAGCTGACTGCTTCAAATCCTGCAGGTTGAGTAATACAATCAGGAGCTGACTGCTTCAAATCCTGCAGGGTGAGTAATACAATCAGGAGCTGACTGCTTCAAATCCTGCAGGGTGAGTAATACAATCAGGAGCTGACTGCTTCAAATCCTGCAGGGTGAGTAATACAATCAGGAGCTGACTGCTTCAAATCCTGCAGGGTGAGTAATACAATCAGGAGCTGACTGCTTCAAATCCTGCAGGTTCAGTAATACAATCAGGAGCTGACTGCTTCAAATCCTGCAGGGTGAGTAATACAATCAGGAGCTGACTGCTTCAAATCCTGCAGGGTGAGTAATACAATCAGGAGCTGACTGCTTCAAATCCTGCAGGGTGAGTAATACAATCAGGAGCTGACTGCTTCAAATCCTGCAGGTTCAGTAATACAATCAGGAGCTGACAGCTTCAAATCCTACAGGTTATAAACAGGAGCTGACTGCATCAAATCCTTCTTATCTTGTGGGGCTAATACTGGTTGGGGAGCCACAGGTAGAACTGCACTGGCTTTGGCACTCCAGAGGGCTGGTAGGCCTGGTATACTTCACCTCATCTCTACTAATTAGGTTCCTCATGAGTTAGCCAGATAATTCCCAGGCTGGGCACTTCACTCCAGGGCTCAGCAGCTTGAAAAGAGGCCATAGCCTTCACAGTGGGAACTGAGGTTGCCCTCTGAATTGGACATTTCCTTAAATGAAATGTGTGTGGATTAAAGAATACAATGGTCTACTTCAAACTTACCACTAGAATGAGCACTTCTATTATTCAGTAAAATATACATTTCTGACAATAAGGAAATGCTTCTACTAGGATTGCAGTGTAGTGATATTGAAATATTTTCTAACACTTTAGTTCAGGGTGTCCAGCTGATTTACACAAATATACAGGCCAGGGGCAAGGCTGAATTAATAAACAATGTTGGACAGCTCTACTTTTCTTTAAGGATCCTTTATAAATAACCAATGATGCATCTGGAAAGGATGTTCTTAACACTATTAGGCAGTCGACAGTATCACTAAGGCTATATCAGTATTATAAGAAAATGTGAAAAACGTGAACTACATTAACTGTATCCCATTACATGCTTTCCACTTGTAATGTGTCTTTCACATGATGCTGTAATAAGTTGTTGAATAATCATCAGTACCTTTCAATAGATACTAATAGATCTGACCTATTTGGGTGATTTAGAAACAATCATACAACCCATATTTAGCAAAACAATGAAATACTTTTTAAGACATATCTGTGCTTCCTGTTCTATATACACTCAACTCACAAAGGCAGCTGCAAGTTTTACTGCTGGAAAAAACTACGTCATATTTCCCACATTAACAGGCTTGCAGTGTGCCATTCAGTTGAGGGTATGTATAGGGGCAGATGTTTTCCATGGAAACCACATTGTATTGGCAAATAGGTTACTTCAAAAGAAGCCATCACGTCACTAGGCCGTGAGAATGTAGGGGAAGTATGTTACAATATAGGGCACCTCTTTTTATACTTTAGCTGAAAGAACCTAATTATTAATCTCCATTGTTATGCATTACTTGCACAATTAGCAATCTATTAATACAATGTGCATCTGGTCTACTAAAGATACAGCAATGTGCGTGTGATATACTAAAGACGCTGCAATGTGCTCATGGTCTATTAAAGACACTGTCGTGCTAGATGTAGGTGACGTGAGCATGAGCTTGTTGTTTCCAGGTATCCCGTGTAATTTGGTGAAAAGAATAAAAGGACAAAGTGCTATCTTTAGTAGAAGAATGCACAGTAAAATGCAACAAAGCTAACATGTACAGAACAACAATATTCATTTGATAAAACCTTTTTTTTTTCTCTCTCAGTAGTTGCAGATAGAACATCTAATGAAAAGATAAATCAACCTGCAACTTTTGTCAAAAATAGCAATAAAGCCACTGTGTACAAGCTTCTAATCACAATAAAACATTGACTAGCGGGCATTACTATGTAGTTGACCCTGTCTGTATGGTCTTGTTTACCGACGCGGTCCACTACCACACAGTAATGCCTATAATAAGGATTTCATTGCTTAAATAATGCATCTTTACATATGATATACACTGAGTGTACAAAACATTAGGAACACATTCCTAATATTGAGTTGCACCCCTTTTGCCCTCAGAACAGCCTTAATTCGTCAGGGCATGGACTCTACAAGGTGTCGAAAACTTTCCACAGGGATGCTGGCCCAATGCTTCCCACAGTTGTGTCAAGTTTGCTGGTAGTGGATCTCTACTCTGAATAGCTTGTTCCATCTCATCCCACAGATGCTCAGTTGAATTGAGATCTGGTGACTGGGCAGGCCACTGCAGTAAGCTGAATTCACTGTCATGTTCGTGGAACCATTCCTGGACTATCCTTGCCTTGTGGCATGAGGCATTATACTGCTGAAAATATCCATTAGCAGATTGATACACTGCTGCCATGAAGGGATGCATCTGATTGGCAGTGATGTTCAGATATCCTGTGACATTCAAACATTGTTCCACTTTTATCAAGGGGCCAATGTGTGACATGAAAACACACCCCACACCATCACACCACCACCACCAGCCTGCAATGTTGATATGTGGCATGATGGATGCATGTACTCATGTGGTTTTCTCCATACCCTAGTCCTCCCATCAGCGTGAAACAGCAGGAACCAAGATTCATCAGACCAGGCAATGTTTTTCCAATGTCCAGTGTTTTCGACCCTTAGCCCACTGCAACAGCAGTTTCTTGTATTTTGCTGAAAGAAGCAGAACTCTGTTAGGTCATCAGCTCCCATACCCCATTCATGTCAAGGTACGACGAGTTGTGCATTCTTTTATGGGTCATTCGGCACCAATGTTGTACTGGACTGTCAGTTGACTAATTGTAGCCCATCTGTTGCTCTACACAATTCTTGTCAGCCTCCTGTGGCCTCTTTAATCAATGAGCATTTTGACCACTGGCCTGCCGTTGGCTGGATGTCCTTTGGGTGATGGACCAGCCTTGATACACACAGGAAACTGTTGAGCGTGAAAAACCCAGCAGCGTTGCAGTTCTTGACACACTCAAACCGGCGTGCCTGGCACCTACTACCATACCCCATTCAAAGGCAATTAAATATTTTGTCTTGCCCGTTTACCCTCTGAATGGCACACATACACAATCCATGTCTCAGATGTGTCAAGGCTTAAAAATCGTTCTTTAACCTGTCTCCCTTTCATCTACACTGATTGAAGTGGATTTAACAGGTTACATCAATAAGGGATCAAAGCTTTCCCCTGGATTCACCTCGTCAGTCTATTTCGTGGAAAGAGCAGGTGTTCCTAATGTTTTGAATACTCAGTGTAATTAACCGATAGAGCCTGAAACTGGAGTTATGCGTCCCGAGCCGTAGGCAGGGGCGCTAACAAAAGTCAAGGTTATCTACCACACGGTAGAGCCTGCATCGAGAGGGCTCTATTGCTATTAGAAAACAATGTATTTATTTATTTTCTCTTTAAAAAAAACCTTAAAACCTATATTTACCTTGAACTTCTGATATTTTGCCAGTTAACATTCCGCTGAGGAAAATAGTCCCTAACATAATTAGAATAGAAAACGAAATACAGGTAGAGAAAACGTTATTATTATTATTATTATTATTATTATTATTATTATTATTATTATTATTATTATTATTATTATTATTATTATTGCTAACATATTTATTTATTGGGGTCTTACTCTTTCCTATTATAATTTATCTGGACATGCTCACTTGTTGAATAGTCTGTGTAGTATTGAGTCTTACTCGAAACTTGTTGTTGGAGGCGGGGCTTTATTCAAGCAGGCAGGGAGTGGATTGGCTGATGTGGAAAGAACTGAAACAGGGTTGGCAGTTTGACTGGCTATTTTTGATGGAGGGTGTTGTTTGGATCCAGCTGATGACAGAATTGTGGACCAATCGTGTCTTCACTGTTGATTTGCTGTCCAGTATCTGTGAATTGAACCTTCATTACTGTATCCTGTCACAGGCATGATTTTGCTTGTCCGTAGACCAGCATCAGAAAGTATGTTTAAGTAGCTTTTTAGGTTATTAGATTAGTTGTAGATTAGAATGTCAAGGGAAAAAGCCAGTAATGCACGGATTGATTTTAAAATATAATTCACAGTTAAGCACTTCAACATTCCAGCAGGCATCTATGCAAAATTGAAGCCTGCTAAATCTGGAAGCTGATTGGCTGTTCGCACTCAATCGTTTTCTAATGGTCTATACAAACAACTGTAGTAATAACTGTAGTAATTATAAGAACATTTAACTATAGTATTTTTAAGAAACTCTATATTAATTGTTTTGGATGATACAATGCTTTAGACTTATTGTAATATGTCAATATAATTTTATTATGAAAAGCATTATCATTTATTTGGAGTAATCACCAAAATCATTAAACAGGTGTTCGTAAAGGTGACCTATTTGGAGAACAATACGATAAGGAAGTGTAAACAAAAGAATCCATTTTTAGCACCACAGTCACTTTGTTTTCAAGGCGTATCTGTGCATCCTGTTGCTGTAACCCACAAAGGCACCTGCAGTTTTGCTGCTGGAAAAACAACGTGGCATTGCCAGCGTTAACAATCCGGCAGGGTGCCATTCAGTTAAGTGTTCATGTGTATAGGGGCAGATGTTTCCATGGAAACCACACTGTATTGGAAAATAGGTTACCTCAAAAAAATTAACTCTTACGTCAATGGACCGTGAGAATGTGGGGAAGTATGCCACCAATATAGGGCACCTTATTTCTTTGTTTTAATCAAATAAACATTAATGATCAATATATAAACACCTGCTATAATGGTGTTGATGATTATTGATAAGGGGTGATGTGTGCAGCTACAGGGGTATTACTGTTCGATACCAATGAGAGATATTATTGATAAGGGGTGATGTGAGTAGCTACAGGAGCATTACTGTTACTGAGAGATATTATTGAGTGAGGAAATATTCTGACTAATAGGTTACTTAATACATTCTAATATTTTATTATAATAATAATAATAATCAATGTTATTTGGCTGGTTGTGGTTTCCAATAATCTGGTCATATTTTGCTTTAGTCACTGCATGCAAAAGAAAAAAAAAAAAAAAAAAAAAAAAAACATTTAGAAATACCAGGATTTCTTTGGCACTTTTTGGGCATTCAAATGAATTGTCAGTAATTTACGTTTGCATATTTTATGATTGGGAATTCACCAAAAAGCACCAGATGCTGGTGGGATTGGAGGATGCCTACTGACCCTCAGTGTGAGGGAGAGTAATTGCACATTTTAAACTGGTTTAGAAAAACATGGGTACAATAAATGGGCACTTTAAGTAAATCAAACTGAATAGGTTACCTATTAAACAACTCTGCCTGCGCATCCCTATTTCTGAACTGTTATAAGACCACTAGAGATACATGAAGAGTCTATGGATAGCAGGCTATGAGGGAGTGCATCCCTATTTCTGAAATATTGGTCAAAAGTTAAAAAAAAAAATGTTAAAAGTGTATACTGGTATATTATTTATTTGTATAGTCAATTCATTTTCTCATTGGAAGTGTATGGATTCGACCATACACACTGTATATATTTATTTTAGATATTAATCTTCAATAGAAATAAACATGTGTTTATAATTATAACTGGGGATTGAAGTTTTTAGGGTTTATTTTTTTATCACATCATGCCACTCTAAACTTATTTTGAGCTGATTTTGTTTCCTAATTAAACTCAGAAAAACAAAACAATGTTACTTGTTTTTACTTTCATGTCTTGACGGAGCCTGATTCTGTTTTGCTGAATTTGTATTTCAAACACATTACGCTAATTGCACTTCATGTTTACAGTTGTCTAGTTTATCGCTGTGCTTTTGTTATTTTCACTCAGATCTGTCCCGACAGATTTTCTTTTCAGCAGAAAATACCCGGTCTGGAGTGCGCACAGATAGCAAGTGCATCATTTAAAATCTCCTTGATTTGAATTGTAGCAAAGAAAAATAAAATCTTAAACCCAGTCTTTAATTAGTTGTTTTGTCTTTATTAGTATGCAGATACAGCTTAACAATGACTAACTAACTAGCTTGAAGATTGTGGTGTTTGTCGAGTTTCAACACTGTTTTTCTGGTTATTAATAACTGTAGACTAGGCTATTGTTTATATATTATAACACATGTATGTATAACAGATTAATGTCACCCATAATTTGTACTGTCAAAAGTGCAAACAAGTTATATTTATGAAAAATATATGATGCATTATTTCCAGAAATACGACAACATATGACAACACATAGACACATTAATAATACGAATGAAAACCCCAATACTGTGGAAAGTCCTCCACTCTTCAGGCACTCTCTCATCCTACACATGGCTGAGAACTGCTGGAACATGTCATTCAAGCTTCATTTCTTATAACTCTCCTCAAAGCGCTTTACAGAGACAGATAACACAACTGCATAACATACAAAACAATTTAGAGAAATTGCAAATGATACAATGCTAAAATATAACACAACTGCATAACATACAAAACAATTTGGAGAAATTGTAAAAGATACAATGATAACATAAGCCTTTAAATTACATCCATTTAAATAATTTTAAAAAGTCATTTTAATTCTTATTTTAAAAAGCAGTGACAAAAAGGTAGAATAAAAAATAAAAAGTAGTATAAAATAGAATGATAGAGTTTCCCTTTATAATACATATGCTAAATTGTAAACATGTGTTTTAAATCTTACTTTAAAAGCAGCAAGAGATAGTGCCTCTCTTCAAATCTTGGCAGATCATTCCACAGCCTTGTGGCTGTAAGGTTGAATGCTCTGCCACCTGCCTTCTCTCCCTGTATCCATGGATTACATTTTAATGCTTTTCTTTTTTTTTCTGTAGTATCCCATAGTATCCCATGATGAAAGAAAACATGTTAAAGCACAGTGAAGATAATGAACCTTTATAGAAAGAAAGGGATACATTAGAACATTCTTATAATGTGTTATAGTAAAAAAAAAAAAAAAATTCTAATCACAATCTGTAACTGGTATGCATAATCAATAACACATTTACAGATCCCCGAACTAGTGTTGCCACATTTCTATAAGGGCTACACAACAGGTTTTATTATTATTATTATTATGTAATTATTTTGTTTGTGTCCCTTGCCCACTTTGTTGTTAACGATGCCTGTCTAGTGCTGAAACAGTCAGCCTCATGTTGGCTAACATAACTAACGAGCACTGTACGAGTCTTTGCCCAGCCTACCAAAACAGAAAAAAAAGGCGTTGTGCAATTTTTACAAGTTTAGTGAATTTGTAGTAGCATTATATCTACAGAATGACATGTTTAATTACTGAGTCGCTGCAGTGTAACTAAGTGTAACTTATTCATGTAAAAAAATAATATTAAGAAGATGTTTCTGGTTTGAACCTCAAATTATGTTGTTTGTTTGGTTTTAGTTTTGTTGTTTGTGCCACTAAAATTCATTTGTCTCCTCTTTGCATTAATGAATCTCCAACTGCAAGTTAATTAAAGATACATGTTTAAAATAAAACCTCTATAAAGGCAGTAATCAACTATCAACATGAAACTAATATAATATTTTTTATTAATTACCAAAAGTTTTGGACAAATAAAGACCAAGTAAATATGCAATTGAATTGAAACAATAGAAGACTTTGGATAAATATGCAATTGAATGGTAAAAATACAGCAGTTTGGAAAAAAGGTTTTATTTTTATTTTGTAATTGTTTATTGTATTGAGCCACTACCTATTTCTATTTAAATTATACGTATAGCTAAGTGTACTTGTAAAACAATGTATGTATTGGTTAAATAAAGTGATCTAATTGAAGCTTGGTATGCTAGTTCTCTATGCTAGTTCCCAGCGTGTCCACAGCATGTACGGGTCTGGCGGATATATTTATTACACCTTCAACTGTTCAGCTCTTCTTTCATTTTCACCTTCAGCTCACTCCAGAAATCCTCCATTCAGAATGAGACATTGATCATCTGGGCAATGTCAAAAGAACCTGGATGTTTCACCCCATTCCTGTTAAAACATTGCATCAAAACCAGCCCTGATTGCATGCAAACACTAAACATTCGACAAGTTTACAATATTAGCAAGTCATAAAATAACCTTCCACTTACAACATAAAAAAAAAAACACATTGCATACACTGACACAATCATGACCACCCAATACAAGAAACACATCAAACTAAATCATATAAATACACTAAACTAGAGATTCAATTGGAATTGAGCTAATTGAAAGCTCTGTGATGTCTAGGTGCATGCACAATACAATTTGTTGTACTTCTAATACAATATATTATAATCAATTCATTACATAGGCGTGAATGTCATCATTAACCGTAATCTATCCCATATAAATGTTTATTTTGTGTTAATTACTGTGTGTCATTACAACGTAACTAAGTGTAATTGAGAAGCTACTCATGTAGAAAATAAGAAAGTAAATATTAAGAACATGTCGATGGTCTGGCCCCTGCGTTGTGTGATTGGTTTCATATGAGCTTTGTTGCTTGTTTTCTCTGTATGTAACACTATACATAATGTTGTTTCTCCCATTCTCTCTTCTACAGACGTATTAAAGCCTGTAGAAAATGCTTTGAAAATAAACCTATAGTTTTTAAATGAAACACAGATGACCTCCTGCTGTTTATATTGAATCCCCATTAGGAATGATTGATGTTAACAATACATTTTAAAAGGGTATTTGAATGGCATGTGAAAAATGAACACATGCATGCTTACTAAAGAAAGGTCTTGAGCAATCACAGCCCTCACTGGAATTTGATATGCCATACTTTCCATGTATTTCTATAATTGAGATGTATCACTTGTATTGCTGTTGTTCAAAATTTCAATATAGTACATTACACAGACATACAAAATACTGCAATCAACATGTCCAGCACTGTGATCTCTCAGCCTGTACAATGCTATAGATTGTTCTATTAATACTTTATAATAATCAATACACTTACATGGAAGTGAATGTAATCATTGACAGCTTCTATCCCATATACAAGTTGACTTCAATCATTTTAATAAAGCATAATAGAAAGTGCAGTGAAATCCTGGTAAAGCACAGGCCAGCATGGTAGATCATAGAGAAGTGTGCTAATGATTTATAACACAGCACAAGATATGAAGAAGCACACTGTTAATAAGATTATAAGCACTTGAAATGATTACAATGGGATGCCCTTATTTTACATGACAGCTATGTTCTGTAGGCATACATTTCTATAAATCTCCTTTCAAACCGACATATCTGGAAGCATTGTTTGTGACTCTCTGAACCCCAGTGAAGAAAGAGTGCCTGTATATTGTACAGCAATACTGGGAATCAAATGGATTCAGATGGACAGTCTGATGGAGGTTAGTGATTATTGGGGAACTCCTGATCTGCTGACTAATACAGGGTTTTGACTCCAGTGCAAACATTGTATTATGATTTTATATATAAACATCCAAGAAAAATTAATATTCATAAAATGTAAAAGCAATACATCTAGCGACAGAAAAACATATAAAGGTCATTTGATGTTTGCAATATTTTCCACTGCTTTTTTTTTCACATGTGAAGAACTAGGTCGCGCATTCAAAACATCACCACTTGTGTGAACAACATCCGTTTCCTGTGGAAAGAAATGGTGTAGTTTAAAAATACGAAAAGAGAAACCAAGATAAGAGGTGCAGACTGAATGTGTCAGAAGTGTGTTTCTCCGGATGTCAGTTACACGCTCAGCAGAAAGCAACCAGCACTGATCAGCCCACACAAACAGGATGTGTGCAGGAGGCTTGCAAGAACAATCTAGTGCACGCAGTAAAGTGACAATAATATGAGAACTGAATCTGCAACGCAAAGTCATGAATACCTTGCAGTAAATCTGTCACCTAGAGCTTATTGATGTTGAATTCCATTATCATGACCTATTATTAATAAAGGTTGTGGAATGCTGGATCATAATTGATACTGTTGGAATGTGTTTTAGTGTTATAGTGCTGAACTATGTGGGTGTTTGTCCTGATAGTTCTATATCATTTTCACAATAACATTACAATCACAATAACATCAGTAGTTCACTGGTGGACTGCACACTTTTTGCAGTCCAGGTTGATCTGTAATGAGAATGAAAGATCTTATGCATATAATAACTAATAAAAAATGCTTACCTTTTTAATCGTGTTGAAAGGATTTGCTGTAATTTTCAAACCTTTCAATGAAATGTGTTGTAAGTGTTTCCCTCGTCACCTCTGGCTTTTGTACTCTCTATGCTGTGATTAAAGTTTGGGGAGGGCAAATCTTTATCACTGCCCCTTTGTCCACACAATGCTCGGGTCAGTTCACACAGGATGTGGTCACATTCTATATGAGGACTGGAAACTTCTATATAACTGAAAACTGCTGTCTGCCACAATTTAGATTAGGACTTTTATGTGTTTTGGCTGCTAAAGTTTAGTTTTTTTTAACATTAATATTGTATTGACGTTATATTTAGAAACTAGAAAAAAAAAGAGTTATTTCTTGTAAACTGATTTTTGGTCCCTGCAGGGAACACTTTGCAGACTGTGCATTGCACTATAGATTTTATTTTTTCAGATCCACAATATAATATATTCATAGTAGAGAAAAAATACACATGGGCAGTGAAAATGTATACCAGAAGGTACACATTACAAATTGAAACATAATCCTTCAAAACAATCTTTCAACGACTGCAACTCAAGGGCTAGAGATTCACTAGAGATTACCCTGAAAAAAAGGGGCTTGATAAGATGCAAGTAAATTCACCCTATGCTGTACAAATCCCTAATAAAATCCAGAGGTTATTTATCCCTATAAACACATTGCTCAGCACCCTAAGTTTGTAAGAGGTTCACTATTAGGGACATTGTGAGAGGTATACTATCAGGGTCATTGTGAGAGGTATAGTATTAGGATCATTGTGAGAGGTATACTATCAGGGTCATTGTGAGAGGTATACCATTAGGGTGATCAACCTATATTCTGCAAGGGGAAGCCACATGTGGTTTTTATTTCTGTATTTTTCAAGATGGGTGTTTTACAGTACCCAAAGGGTTTTCATTCATGACTTGTTTTATCCAGGAAAGGGTGCCCTTTTGTTTTCAATAGATTATTGAAATAGGTGTTAACATAGTTTTGTGTTTATTATACTGTGTATGTACAGCAATGTTTTTTTTTTTTTTTTTTTTTAAGTGTTAAAATAGTTTTGTTATTTATTTTATTTTATTTTATAACAGTAACTCTCGCACATTGTGCAGCACAATGTTCTGGTCTGAAGTAATGCCAGACTCTACAGGTTTTACTGTACTGCATAGCTAGTCTGTGCATATTTTCAGAAAATGACTCTTATTTGTGTC
The DNA here is from genome assembly GCF_017654505.1 of Polyodon spathula. Lineage (NCBI taxonomy): Eukaryota > Metazoa > Chordata > Actinopteri > Acipenseriformes > Polyodontidae > Polyodon > Polyodon spathula. The sequence continues at coordinate 12,896,570 of NC_054558.1, forward strand.
ATTGTACTGACATCTAGTGGTATACAGTAAAATTACAGGCCAGAGCAATATAACAAAGATAGCTTAACAGTGCTCTGCTGCTGTCTACTGGCATACTAGCAAAACTACTGTCTTATCCGTTTATATTCGCCTTGGAAAGACCCGTAAACATTTCCACCAGATGGCAGTCATGGACTGTAATGGTGACCTCAACCCATACTAGGGGCTCTGCAGGTGACATGGAGAAGCAGCACGGTGCTCCACTCTGACAAGAATAAAACAGGGGGGTCCTGGATGAGGTTTCAAACAGGTTCTGATCGTTTTAATAACGTCACCCGTTATTTAGACTGTATAAGAAACACAATTCTTCTGCAACAGTAACTGGTATTGGAAGGTATTATCTTATTGAGTCCCATTCTGCAATCTTCAGCACTGTCAGTGTTTGTGACAGTATCTGTCTGGCTGTCTCTTCCAATACTGTAACATGAGAAGAGTCATGTGATACATTGTAATAGATCAGATCAAATGTGTAATGCAATTACTATATAATATATATATATATAATATATATTATATATATATAATATATATATATATATATATATATATATATATATATATATATATATATAATATATATATATATATATATATATCATATTAAGACACTAGCCATCAAACAAAGCCGAGCTGCTTGAATTTTTGCGCCAGGAGTGGCATAAAGTCACCCAACATCAATGTGAAAGACTGGTGGAAAGCATGCCAAGACTCATGAAAGCTGTAATTGAAAATTAGGGTAATTCCACCAAATATTGATTTCTGAACTCTTCCTAAGTTAAAACATTAGTATTGTGTTGTTTAAAAATAAATATGAACTTATTTTCTTTGCATTATTCGAGGTCTGACAACACTGCATCTTTTTTGTTATTTTGACCAGTTGTCATTTTCTGCAAATAAATGCTCTAAATGACAATATTTTTATTTGGAATTTGGGAGAAATGTTGTCAGTAGTTTATAGAATAAAACAAAAATGTTCATTTTACCCAAACACATACCTATAAATAGTAAAACTAGAGAAACTGATAATTTTGCAGTGGTCTCTTAATTTTTTCCAGAGCTCTCTCTCTCTCTCTCTCTCTCTCTCTCTCTCTCTCTCTCTCTCTCTCTCTCTCTCTCTCTCTCTCTCTCTCTCTCTATCTATCTATCTATCTATCTATATATATATATATATATATATATATATATATATATATATATATATATATATGTTGTGCATTTTGATTCACTATTGTGCATTTTGATTCACTATATAGGTCTTAAATGTATTTTTATATCAAAATACTTGGTCCAATAAATCTCTGTTTGCAAGCCATGCTTTCCATTAAAATTACACACCAGGAAGGTATACTTGACCCCATCTATTCAATGGCTTTTTTCCTGTCTTTAACCAAGTAGTTGCTTCCTCTGTTGACTGACATGTATTCATCCAATAACATGCTTTGACCCAGAAGACGCTACTGCCTTAAATTGACCCAGGAAGTGCAAGCAGAGTGGCTATCTTAATAAATGTAAAGAAACCGAGAGTGTTCTAACTCTAAAGTAATAGCAGCTGTACAAGAATAAATAAGCATGTCTGCTGTAATGCGTGTTTCTTTCAAAACTGCACATTTTAGAGCTATGTAGCAAAAGTGCAAATTACTGTGTTAGCTATGACCACTTTAAACCTGGTAGTATAAAATCAACGGAACTGCAGTTTTGTAATTAAAATTAGTTTCACGCTGTAATATATAACAAAAAATGAGAGAACTTCAAGAGTCAAACTCTAGTATACTGATGTAATTTAGGTTTCTACAGTCAGCACAAAATTCGATTAAATGAAGAAATAAATATCCTTGGGCAGTGATACTATATTCATACTATACCGCCCCAATTACACACAATATACAATTATTGTAATGTTATGCAAGGAAACACACAAATAATGCCTGGTAATTATTTTTCTTTATGCTGGTACCACAGCACTATGGAGCTACAACACTGGAATATAAGAACAAAATACAATTGAAACAAAAAGCCTTTCAATAAAACTGTTTAATATCAGAATCTCGCCACACTGTTTTGAAAGTCTTGTGTTTTTGAATGATGACATGTATTCTGGGATTTCAGGGGATTGTTTCTCACCCCCTGGTTTTGGATTCCATTCTTCACAGTAAGAGCTTCATTAAGTCTTTACATATTTCTTTCTTTCTTTCTTTGTATAGCAGCACAAGCTTCCCCTTTTGCATGGATGTGCTGTATTAGAATAACGTGAGAACCAATTGCAGTTATATAAATATTATCTCATGATATTGTGTGATAAGAGGAAGGATAGGATTGCTAAGTGAAGATTTCACTGGTCAGCAGCTTTACAGATTCTCTGGGGAATTGAACCCATATTACCAGCACTACAGATACCACTGAGCAAACCACCAGCAGACCACAGCAGTGCAGTGCGCCTCCTGTTCAGATGAATAGCAGTGAAGACGGTGGTACCAAGAAAAGCCCTTGGCCTCTGTGACTGTAAAAGTGATTTCCACAAATTATTATTATTATTATTATTATTATTATTATTATTATTATTATTATTATTATTATTATTATTATTATAGTAGTAGTAGTAGTAGTAGTAGTAGTATTGTTTCTCGTATGTTTGAAAAAAGATTGAATCCTTGATTGAGTGACTGCTCTTCACTATTAACAGGCTGTTGAGTACACAATTCTTTTCCTTTGATGAGCTGCAATGATAGGAAGTTAGAACATATGAACATAAGAAAGTTTACAAACGAGAGGAGGCCATTCGGCCCATCTTGCTCGCTTGATTGTTAGTAGCTTATTGATCCCAAAATCTCATCAAGCAGCTTCTTGAAGGATCCCAGGGTGTCAGTTTCAACAACATTACTGGGGAGTTGATTCCAGGCCCTCACGATTCTCTGTGTAAAAAAGTGCCTCCTATTTTCTGTTCTGAATGCCCCTTTGTTTAATCTCCACTTGTGACCCCTGGTCCTTGTTTCTTTTTTCAGGTTGAAAAAGTCCCTTGGGTCGACATTGTCAATACCTTTTAGAGTTTTGAATTCTTGAATTAGGTTGCCGCGTTGTCTTCTTTGTTCAAGACTGAACAGATTCAATTATTTTAGCCTGTCTGCATATGACATGCCTTTTAAACCCTGAATAATTCTGGTCGCTCTTCTTTGCACTCTTTCTAGAGCAGCAATATCTTTTTTATAGTGAGGTGACCAGAACTCAACACAATATTCAAGAAGAGGTCTTACTAATGCTTTGTAAAGTTTTAACATTACTTCCCTTGATTTAAATTCAACACTTTTCACAATGTATCTGAGCATCTTGTTGGCCTTTTTTATAGCTTCCCCACATTGTCTAGATGAAGACATTTCTGAGTCAACAAAAACTCCTAGGTCTTTTTCATAGATTCCTTCTCCAATTTCAGTATCTCCCATATGATATTTATAATGCATATTTTTATTTCCAGCGTGCAGTACCTTACACTTTTCTCTATTAAATGTCATTTGCCATGTGTCTGCCCAGCTCTGAATCTTGTCTAGATCATTTTGAATGACCTTTGCTGCTGCAACAGTGTTTGCCACTCCTTCTATTTTTGTGTTGTCTGCAAATTTAACAAGTTTGCTTACTATACCAGAATCTAAGTAATTAATGTAGATTAGGAATAGCAGAGGACCTAATACTGATCCCTGTAGTACTTCACTTGTTACCACACTCCATTCTGAGGTTTCTCCTCTAATCAGTACTTTCTGTTTTCCACATGTTAACCACTCCCTAATTCATGTACACGTGTTTCCTTGAATCCCTACTGAGCTCAGTTTGAGAATTAGTGTTTTATGCGGGACTTTGTCAAAAGCTTTCTCGAAATCTAAATAAACCAAGTCATATGCTTTGCAATTATCCATTATCGATGCTGCATCCTCAAAAAAATCAAGCAGGTTAGTTAGACACGATCTGCCTTTCCTAAAACCATGTTGACTGTCTCCCAGGACAGTTACCATATAGTTCATAGGTTGATGGGATGCTAAATTAATTAAGATTTGCTAAATTATTGAAGATTTCCTAGTTTGTACAGTTACACACCAAGCAATACAAACAAAAATAACAATGTAATTGAATGCTAACTAGTGTTTTAAAATCCTGGAGGTCCCCCATGACTCATCCAATAAGGACAGCACTGTGCCGCAGTGAAGACTGAGTCATACAATCAGGAGCTTGCTGCTTCTAATCCTGGTTGTGCTGAGTTGCCAATCTTGACTGGGGGTCCACAACTTTGCCTGCTACTATTAATAAAAATAAGAGAAATTATATGTAATGTTATTTAATGGCTATACTGTTCGTTATAAATACATGCTTTCAAGAAAGACACTGCCGATTGCAAGATAAATACAGAGATGTTGATGTAATAATTACTCTGTGATCTCACCATGTTTCTGGGCACTTGGAGTTTCTTCAAACTTCACGGCAGCGTAGGTGATATCATTTCCATTCCCTTGTGTGAAGAAACATGAGAAGAAATGACCCTGATTGCAATGTAATCATGATGTTTTAACATCAATGGAATGGTAGTTGTATAATGAAAATAAACAACATGATTTTATTCCATTTGGAATTTACAGTAGGCTACATTCCATTTACAGCAATGATGTTCTTGTGCGTCCAAATAATTGCTCCTTAGAACAATTCCATTGCATTGCCATTGCAGCACCTGCACCTGGCTACATTCACATTTAATACCAGCTATCCTACTGTGGTACCATAATCCTAGAGGCAGCATCATACCATTGTGGCTGCCCAATACTTTAATAGCATTGCCTCTTTAAATGAACAATTCTCTTACCTATGCTGGTTTCGTCAGCTGCTTTTCTGCCTTTGTTTTTCTGAGCAAACTTCACACTGGAGTAGAGAACTTCACCCGCTATATTTCTGGATCTTTGTGAGTCAAGACTCTTTCTTTCTATATGGTAAGTCAACCTTCACACTGCAGCGATGCTTCCCTTTGTGAGCTGTGTCTAAAATCATGCAAGACTAAAGAGGAAGGTCTTTTTAAAGTATGTTTATTTTAAAAAACTGATATGTGGTGCACTGTTTTGTTCAATGGCCACTTCTCCTTTTTTTGACATTTGTGGCTATATCTATCAACCAAAAGTTTCCAACACCCATGCTTCTAAATATAGATTTTAACTCTGTGTACAGTCAGTATTTCAAGACTATATGCTGGCAGGGCTGTCCTCTCTCTCCCGATCTGAATTGCAAAGTGATCCAGGTGCCTTTATACATGCGTCTCTGCCAAACTAAAAGAAAACCTGTCAAGGTGCCTGGTCTGTACCCTCCACATTGAGCTTATTGATGATCAAGATACCCCCCCCTCCCCAAAAAACATTTCAATACACAGGGTCTTCACTCCCCCCTCCCCAAAACACAGTTTTTGGTCAGATTTCTACTTAATTTAAATATATTAAATAATATAACTCTAACGATTAAGACTATTGCCCATATTTATTAGCCCGATATTTATAGCTAGTCGTGGTACTATTTGTCTTGAACCTGTTTATTGGGACTATAGTCATCTAACCAGTATACTAAATATAGTTTTAGACATGACATCTAGTCTGAGTGCTACCATATTTATATACAAGGATTGCCTTGGTGCTAAAGGATGTGTGTTTAAGTTGTCTAACAATTAAAGAAATCTGCAATCTTTTTAAAACTACAGTTTGTGTTGTGTAATTCTTGCGTATTTAGGTTATTGGTTTTAGGTCTGCTTTTCTGAATTGTCAATGCCCTGATAAACTGTTTAATTTGTTCAGTGAGTAACCATCCTGCACTGACGTAGTCTGTTGCATTGTGACCACCAAACCATTGAGCAAGATCAGAAGTACATCACAGCATTGCCAGCAGTTTCATTATGCAACATGATCTTATGAAACCTCAATGAGGAGCTTTTTACTAGAAATGATGACACAAATAATGAAACTACTTTTAGAACAAAGTGTATTCCTAGACCTTGGTAATTAGACATTCATAATTGCACAAGTGTCTGGTCCTTGGTGTTGGGTTTTAATGTATTTGATGTACATGTGTTATTCTAATAGTTTCACTATTTCTAATTAGAAAATGGATCAGAGATTTCCTTCAACCTGATTGGTCAATATGAAGGCTGTAATTCATGGTAAAGGACCTTAAATGTTATCTTTGAAATTCATTGTTCCAAATCAATTCACCATTAAATACGTAAATATAGTATTTGTGTATTTTACCCTTTTTGTGCTTGAGAAAGAAAATCAAATTTCTTGTACACCCCCTCTGAATGTTGCCTGACAATGCATATGGTGTCCTTTTTATGACATCTTCAGGGATCTTTCCTTCCGGTGTAACAGTCCTCCTCCAGTCAATCTTCAGGTATCAGTCCTCCGAGTTTTTATTTATTAATTTTATTAGGAGAGAATGAGCAAAAAACTTTCGATTCTTCCATTGGATGACACAAAAATCAATCAATCATTCCAGAAGTAGATGGCATTAACTCAGTGATTCCCAATTTGTGGTCAGTGAGTAAACTCTAGGTGGTCCACAAACAACTCTCAAAATGCAGTTACGCAATTCTTGCAAAAAAACATTTCTACACAATCACATGTTGAGTTACTACTGAGCAAAACAAAAATGGCTTTAACCATGTGATATATAATTATAAGATATGCATGCAGTCTGCATTATTCCCCTGTATCTGTTTTTTTTTATTAAGGGCGTGTTTATAAATTAATATTATTACAGCTCCGCCATTAAGTGAAACAGCTTACCAATGTGAAGCAAATACTTACTACTAGCTAACTTACACATTATGAAGGGAGATTATTTTAAAAAAATAAATAAATAAAAAAAATAAACCTATCATTCACATATAACATTGCTTTCTAATGTGTGCTCATACTGCTTGTGTTCATTCAGCTTCAGGGGAAAAGAAAACAGAATCTTGCTCTCACAGTCTTGTCACCCAGCATAAAAGTAGCGCACTGCATTGAATATTCCTAACTCAGTTTGAATAACTGAATAAAAAAAAAAAAAATAATAATAATAAATTGACAGATTATTGCTACATGAGGCAATGGTTGCAGGGACCAGCACTGAAATTTACATGTACTGTATCCGAGAATGACCCCAGTCTGTTATTTGTCAAACGAAACTCTTAAACCTGCAAAATTGAGTTGCTATTTATCTACAAAGCATTCAGAATGTGAAAAAAAATAAAACAATTTAAAACTAAATAAACATGAACTTTGCCATCAGCAACTTTCAATGTGCAAAATGACAACATTCCTTACTGACCTGGTCGTGAGGCTTCAAGCCCAGGAATCTCATGAAGTTACATTATATAAATACTTTACTTTCTACAGGTACTTACACACACACACACACACACACACACACACACACACACACACACACACACACACACAAATTAGTTTCAAAATCTGTTGTGAAAAAATGACTGGCAAGTGGTCTGTGGGAAAAATCCAAACCAAAGTGGTCCCTACATTGAAAAAAGTTGAGAACCACTGTGTAACAAGGCTAGTTCTTGAAGAAGGGGGCAGGGCAAAGCCCTTCTCTTATAAAGTATATTTGTTTTGCATTACTATTATGATTATGATTATTATTATCATTATGATTTATTTATTGTATTTGTGTAACTATGACGACGTAGCCATGTTACTGTTTATTTGTCATATGATTTGTTTTTGTTTGGTAATTAATAAACTCATGCAGTTGTGGAATAATTACTAGCTAGATAAACCCCTCGGCCACGGTATATAAACCTGCAGCGCTCTCAGTTCAGGGTCGGTGTTCGAACGAGCGAGAGCGAGATCACAATCACAGTATTTCGTGTTTGTTTTTTTGTTTTTGTTTACCTGTTTTATTTGGCTCTATAAGCAGTGTTTTTTTTTTTGTTGTTCAATTGTATATATTTTTTTGTGTTAAAATTAAAACAGTGCACGCTGTGTCTTTTGCCCTGCAGTACTGCATTTGTCTTCCTTTCTACTTCTAGCCTGACATCACCACTCTGCCATCCCTGTCACACACTATATTACGTTACTGTGGTTCCACCTGTACAATAGCAGGACCCACCCTTAGCGTCTTTGGATCTGGATGCGATCTCTAGGGATGCATCAGACATGGATCCCATTCCTCTATGAAGAGGAGTTGGACACACGGTCTACACAGGTACATCATACCATGATGCTTCCAGCATTCCCGGACTTTATCAAGGAGGTGCAGTCCACTTGGGGGGCTCCGGCCTCTTCTCCTGCCACAGCACGAAAAACTTCTGCTTTTTCGGCAATGCAAGGGGCGGACGCAGTTGGGTTGGCATCTTTTCCACCAGTAGACATTGCTTTCACTGCTCTGGTGAAGGCCCCGACACTATTGGTTGGTGTTCTAGAAGAGGCGGTACACCACGTCCTCGTGGCCCCATACAGACTTCTCAGGACCGGCCACAGGTCAAAAAGTCCTCCTCCGCGAGAGGCTCACCTTCTGACGCATCCCTGGAGATTGCATCCGCGTCCCAAACCCCTTGGGGTTGTTGGGTGACTGGGGCGGGCAGAGCCGGTTGGGCAGCTGTCAGCCCAACCTGTGTGTCGGTGGTCTGTGGTGCCCTGTTGGTCAGCAACATTAGCAGCGATTGCTGACCCATCATCACCTCCATGAACTGGGACATCTTTGATGTGAGCTCTGCCATGTCTGACCTGTCCCTATGGCGTCTATCCCGGCGAGGGGAACGAGAGCGTCCCCTATGGCGGAGTGAAATAGAGTGAGACCATGACCGGCAAGGGCGTTCCCTGCGAGGGGAGGGGCCTCAGTGTCGGATAGGCGGGCTACGGGAGCGTTCGCGAGCACGTCTATGCTCAGGAGATCTCTGACCAGCTGTAACTTTGGAGGGGCTCCTCGATAGCTGCAATTTTACAGGTGGTGTAGACGACGGAGGAGCAGACACCGTGCAGGACGACCCAGAGGAAGGGGAGTGGCTCCCCACTGCTTTCCTCACCCTCTGGCGAAGAGTGCGCTGTTGAAAATTAGCACACAGCGAACAAAACGATCTGTCTGCCAGGGCAGACACGGCGTGCTCTGGTCCCAGGCATGCCACACAGTCCTCATGTGGGTCATTCGCCGGCAATTTAGCCTGGCAGGTGACACAACGATCAAACCCAGACATCTTGATGATGGGATGCATCGCTGTGTCTTGATTAATGTGCCTAACGTCGAGGTGCATGCACCAAGCGCCAAGGTGTTAATGCACCGAGCGTCGAGCGCGGAAGCGTCGAGCGCGGAAGCATTGAGTGTCGAGGTGCGTGCGCTGAGAGTCGGAGCGCCGGACGTTGAGGTGCGTGCACCGAGCGTCGAAGTATTAATGCACCGAGCGTCAAGCATGGGAGCGTCGAGCGTCAAGGTACGTGCGCCAGAGGTCGAAATGCCAAGTGTCGAGGTGTGTGCACCAAGCGACAAGGTGTTAATGCACCGAGCGTCGAGCGCGGAAGCGTCGAGCGTGGAAGCGTTGAGCGTCGAGGTGCGTGCGCTGAGAGTCGGAGCGCCGGACATTGAGGTGCGTGCACCGAGCGTCGAAGTATTAATGCACCGAGCGTCGAGCATGGGAGCGTCGAGCGTCAAGGTACGTGCGCCAGAGGTCGAAGCGCCAAGTGTCGAGGTGCGTGCACCGAGCGGTGAGGTGTTAATGCACCGAGTGTCGAGCATCGAGGTGCTTGCGCTGAATATCAAAGCGCCGAGCGTTGAGGTGTGTGCACCGAGCGTCAAGGTATTAATGCACCGAGCGTCGAGCGTCGAATCGCCGAACGTCGAGGTGCGTGCACCAAGCCCCAAGTGCCGAGGCATGAAGCATAAAGCGCCGAAGCTCTGCTCCGAAGCAGCTCTCCAGCACCACCTTTGCCTGTTTCGATAGGGATCGAGAGTGCCCCTTGTTTTGTGCCAGAAGTTACTTGGTCTCTTGGTGGCAGAGATATCAGCCATCGAGCTGGGCTTATTGTGCATGTGCCTGCTACAGGCATGGCTCAATGCATTCCACTTACATCCCAAGCGCAACAGGCACCGTCGGCTGACAGTGTGTATTGCGTACTCAGCGGCCCTGCACTGGTGGAGGATCCCCTCTCACCTGCGCCAAGGAGTCCGAATGGGAGTGATCTAAAACCACAGGGTGGTAATGATGGATGCCTCGATCTCAGGTTAGGGCGCGGTCGGCGAAAGGCAGAGGAGTCAGCAGGCCCTGGTCAGGCCGTTTGACGTCCCTGCATATCATTATGCTGGAGTTGCAGGTGGTGTTCCTTGCCCTCCAGCGCTTCCTACCCGTAGTGCTGAACAAACATGTGCTGATCTGCATGGACAACACATCAGTGGTGGTGTATGTTATCCACTAGGTTGGCCTATGGTCCCCGGGGTTACATCGTCTAGCCTTCAGGCTCCAGATTTGTGCACAATGGAACCTACTGTCCCTTCGCGCAACGCAGGTTCCGGGTGTGGAAAATCGGGCAGTAGACCTCTGCTTGAGGGAGGTCTCACATCAGTCGGCATGGTGGCTCCATCCTCAGGTGGTGGCGCGTGTTTGGAAATGTTTCGGGAAGGAACAGGTCAATCTCTTCGCTTCGGCGGAGGCAACACATTGCCCCCCGTAGTACTCCCTCCACCACTGTGGTACTCCACTTGGCGTCGATGCCCTAGCCCACGTATTGCCAAGAGTGCTCCTTTACATGTTTCCCCCTCTGCCAGGACTCCTGGCCTTTCTCAAAAAGGTCAGTTCAGAGAAGGTATCAGTTCTCCTTGTGGCCCCCAGATGACCCAGGAGAATCTGGCTCTCAACCCTGTGCCAGTTCTTGAACGGCCCGCCCTGGGAGATCCTGCTTCACTGGGATCTCCTCAGCAAGGCGAGAGGCAAGCTTTGGCACCCAGAGTTGGACAGTCTCCAGTTATGTGTCTGGCCCCTGAAAGGGACCATTGGTCAGCCTTAGGGATGTCAGACGCGGTAGTGGGTACACTGCAGAATGCTAGGGCGCTTTCCACTTGGTTGCTGTATGCCTGTAAGTGGAAATATTTGCAGTTTCTGCAAGATCTGCTTGAGGCTGGTAGATCACCTTCCACTCTGAAGGTTTACCTAGCGGCTATTTCTGCTTGCCATGGCCCCATTGACTCAGTGTCCCCAGGCTTGCATTTCCTGGCTACCCGGGAGGGCTAATCTCCCTAAGTGGAGACTTGGGATTGTACTGGAGGCTCACGCAGGCCTCGTTTCAGCCTGTATACTCCATTGAGTTGAAGTATCTGTCAATGAAGACAGCCTTCCTTCTGGCTATCACCTCTGCAAAGTGGGTTATTGAGCAGCAGGCATTGTCTGTGCATAGCTCCTGCATGCATATTTGGGATGAACATAGCTGAGTGTCACTGTGTGCAAACGTTGCTTTTCTCAGCCTTCCATATGAATCAGTCTGTGTAAATGGATTCCTTCCATCCTCCACCATTTGCTTCGGAGGAGGATAGGAGGTTAAAGCTTCCCTGCCCGATTTGGGCATTGAGACATTATGTGGACAGGACCAGAGCGCTGCGTCTATCTGACCAACTCTTTGTCTGCCATGGAACACGGACCCTGGGACAGCCCCTTTCGAAGCAGCAAATGTTGCATTTGATTGCAGACACAGTCTTGGCAGTGTATGATAGTGCTGGCTTACCCCTGCCTGGGCTGGTAGCCGCACATTCCACGAGAGGAACTGATGATTTCTACTTGGTGTGTGGGAAATGGCAGTGAGTGGCTGGGGCAGGAGAGTAAGAGGAGCGCTGCATTCTGCTACTGCATAGTTCAACTAGAATTATAAAGCTCTGCTATTTATGGAGTTTTAAACGGTTCAAACATCACGTTTTGTAACTGTGTTTGTTTTAGTACCAGCAATGATACCAGCCATACAGGCTTTTTCCAGTGTTAAATGAAACCTTTTAATCATGGAACATGTGCTTTTCTTTTTTCCATGCAGTTATAATGGACAGAATGTAAATGAATGTCAGTGTATGTTGTTTGATTTTCATATTCAGAATGATGTTTAACTCAATGCTTTATTCATTTAACACAATAACCGCTTTGTTTAATATGTTGTAAATACACACTAATGGCTCTGTTCATATTGTCTAAAGCAGTGACTTTCAACCTGGACACGTGCAACAGTACTTGCACGTGACAGGCTTGCAGCTGCTACACACAGACAGTTATTTATGACCATGTGATTCCTCACCCACAACACTCCCTCATTCTCACTATGGTAATTTATCAATGTGTTTGTACCACTGAATCACAGATAAATGAGAGATGATGATGCAGGGCTCCAGACTCCACACGGTTGCAAATTTGACAAATGCTGCCTCTCCCTTTAAAAACATGTTTAATATTCATGAATGCAACATGAAGTCGGTATGTATATTAAAAAAATGTGATATGATTTTTTTTTTAATATACTGCAGTGCAAGAATGACAGTAACAATTTGATGGAATACAAATGCTTGGAAGCGCAGAGAAGTACTGTATTAACATCAGCAGATTTAGTTTTTTTCTCAACAGCACACGTCATAATTACAGTATTTCTGTGCGTTCGGCTTTCATGTAATCATAAGAGCTGTGTGTGTTACATGCTGCCAGATCAGGACTTCACTCATACTGCGCATGGGAGCTTTCCATATTACAACTGGACACAATTAAAGCTGTGCTCACCAATTCCATACACAACACTTGCAAACTATTAAAAATAGAAACATGCTGAGTTAATTGCAGTCAGTCCCATTATCTCTTTTCAATCCCGTTATTTAGCTGTATCTTAAGCCTAACATTACATTTTGCAATGGCTGTGTTTGCTCTTGCCCAATAAAATATTGTACAATATTTAAAATTATGAGATGTCAGCATAGTCTTGTCCACAAGAGGGCAGTCAAACAGTTTGTCAAACAGTTCACCCATAATTAATGTAACCATAATTTCATTCTGTGACTCATACCAACCAACAATGAAGCAGCACATGTACAGAGCCAGAAAGAACAATAATGTGTATGTTGCAACGCATAAGAACCACTACACATGAAATTAAACTTGGTGTATTTTGTCTCCACATATCTACTCTCAATATCACATGCTGCACAGGCACCTTTGCATTCCCTTCATGTCAATGTTTTTGTTCTTCGGAGACGCCACAATTAAATGCACTTGTGAGATGTCTTGCTGATTACTAGAGCATGGTTATCTATTCATGGATACCGAGATACTTAGTTAACAAGGTGTCTGAGTAGGGGTCAATGGGCTATAAGTTTCCAAACTCAATACACAATTTTGTTTCGGATTTAGCTAATTTGTAGCTAATGTTTGGTAGACTTTATTAAGTAATTTTTCCAAATATTGCCATTTTTCATTGTCAAGTCATTGTCAGTTTTTGAAGTATTTAATTTGTTCCAGTAGATCCCAGAAAGAGTTTTGGTCAATGGATTCCTCAATTTGGCCTATTATTTTAGAAACATATTCTTATTTTTTTTTTATTTCTTTTTTTTAGAACGTGTTTATATTGTTTCAATGTCTGGCAGTAGCTGAAGCATAATTCTGTATTGTTGGGTTCTTTGTGTTTTTGGTTGTATTGTTGGGTTCTGTGTGGTTTTGATTGTATTGTTGGGTTCTCTGTGTTTTTGGTTGCATTGTTGGGTTCTTTGTGTTTTTGGTTGTATTGTTGGGTTCTCTGTGTTTTTGGTTGTATTGTTGGGTTCTCTGTGTTTTTGGTTGTATTGTTGGGTTCTCTGTGTTTTTGGTTGTATTGTTGGGTTCTCTGTGTTTTTGGTTGTATTGTTGGGTTCTCTGTGTTTTTGGTTGTATTGTTGGGTTCTCTGTGTTTTTGTTTGTATTGTTGGGTTCTCTGTGTTTTTGGTTGTATTGTTGGGTTCTCTGTGTTTTTGGTTGGATAGTTCTCTTAACTGTTTTCTAGTTATTTTACACTCCATGTCAAACCATTTTTCATTTGATTAATTTTTTAAGTTGTGTTTGTTTTCCTGAGTTTTGAATTTGTTATGAATTATATATAATTTATGGCCAAATTTATTCCATCTTTGTTGATTTGCAATGTTTTGGTTAGAAAGCTGTTTAGCAAACTTTATATTTCTGCACTATAGATTGTTTTATTATATTCCTCAGCACTGCTTTGTGTCCATTTATAGGCTGGTGTAGCATCAAAACGCAGACTTTTTCTCTCAGGAAGGCATGGGGGTGTAGGATTTTCGAATGAACCGATGGTGTCATTCTGAGGGGGAGGATATGTAGCAGGGGGAGATATGTGCTGGCTCTGCTGGCATGTTCACAGTGCTGCAGGAAGAGGGCAGCAGTCGTCCAACAACCACCTGTGAGTCATGGCAGTGACACTGGGAGGTGGGAAAGTGGGTGTATGGACTTTCCCTCTCTCTAAATGGCTGGGAGGTGGGAATTGGGGAGATTGTTAGCCCTATAAGTTAATGCTCTACTGTTTCCTCAGGTCTGCCCTTTTAGACACGCTGTATGTGTGGACGCGCTGGTCGAGGACCGAGAAACCCAGCTGGGAGAAAGACAGCAACTAACAAGCCAGAGAGTGACAGCAGGGAACCCTTGGGCAGACCCCCGAAGTATTGTTTAGAGCAGGCAGGGAGCCGCTAGAGTAGGTCGGTGATCCAGGTCATACGGGTAGCGGCGACTGGGATAACGCTGCCGAGTGCAGCACCTTTTATTTGTAGTTTTATTACTGTTTTATTTTTCCTTGTTCTTTTTGCCTTCTGTTTTCATTATTATTTTGAGCATCTGTGAGTGCGCCCGCAGTTAATTCAATTACCAGCTTTGGTATTCCCATAGTGCTGTCTATCATCGTTGATAGGCAGCCCACGGACAACAGTGCCCTTTGCATTGAAAATTAAACTGGGCACCTGTGTGGTGTTTCAAGTACATCTGTTCTGTCTCCTGTGTCAGTGAATTACCAACCACCCTTCCACAGCTGGTTTGAGGTTGTATAATTTGCCGGGGGGTTCAAACTGAATTGTTTTGATCAGTTCTTTTTAGATACACGATTTTTTGACAATGGTCTGATCGAGGGCTCTGTTGCCGGACTATAAATGAATGAATAGACTTTGGGTCCATGTCTGCAATGGCGTAGTCTACCACACTGTTTCCCAGAGCTGAGCTGTATGTGTGTCTGCCCAGAGAATCCCCCTGATCCTGTTGTTAATAATGTACAGAGCCAGGCCTTTACAGAGATGCAGTACACATAGCTGTTCCTCTGTTTAGTGATGGGTGTGTGGTACAAAGGGATCTGTCCAGTCATGTGTCTGTCACCTTCTGTGCTGATCTAGTCAATCTCCCTGCCAGTCCTAGCATTGAGATCTCCACACAGCAGGTTTCTCTCCACAAGGTTTTGAAAGCACCCCTCTCTGTGATAGGGGGAGTCAGTTGATGGCATGTAATATGCACACAGATATGTGTCTGATTGGGATTGGAAGGTTTATTTTTCAATGTTGAGCCATAAATGTGTCTCCCCTCGTTTTCTGGGTGAGATGAACTCTGTAGCCCTCAAGTATACACATCTGCATGGGTCCAACTTTCATGGAGTATGATTATATCCAGATCACTGGTGCCATTTATAAAATCTGGAGTTTTTGTTTTACATCTAAATGCAGGGTTTGCGAGCTGTGTGACAGCTGTAGTGGTGAGCTGTGTTGCCATTTACTTATATATTTACTAATTATATATTTATTAAACTTTTTTAAAGTATTTTTTGTTATCTTAACCCTTTTTAAAGGTTTTTTAGCCAGTGTGTGCCCAAAGATGGGCTCCTACTTCGGGTGGGTTTGGAGGGCTAACTAGGCGCCACGGTTTTAAAGTTTTTTTCTGAAAATAATGATTCTGTTGAAGATGTGCTGCTTGCCGTGGGGTGGGTGGTTGGTTTTGAAAAGATCAAATCCGCCTCACGGATGAACAAAGCTATAGTTGTTTTCCTTAATCAAGAAAATCTGGTTAACAAAATTGTGGAAGATGGATTTATGTTGAATTTTTTCATTTCATTTCATTTCATTTTATTCTTTGGTAACACCATTATCTACGCCTCTTACTAAAGGAATACTATCAAATATTCCCCCTTTTATTAATAATTCATTTATCGAAAGAGATCATTCATTATATGGTAAAATAATGTCACCAATCAAAATAATTCCCCTTGGATGTAAAAACCCTAAAGTTAAGCACGTCATGTCTTTTAGGAGACAAGTATTTGTATTGCTTGATTATGGATTATGTTGTTTTTGCCAGCACGGAGGTTTTTAAATGTTTTTCTTGTGGAAAACAGGGACACCTTAAACGGACCTGCCCCAAGCTACAAACTGAAGCAGGGACAAGTAGTAGTGGTGGTGACGGGGAGGCGGCCAGGGTGTTTCAGAGAGAGGAGGTGGAGGAGCCTCCGAGACCTGAGCCGCAGTCCCAGAGGAAGGAGGAGCTGGATACCAGTGCAACTCAAGCGGAAACCAGGGGATGCAGCACCAGCCAACGCGGAGAAGAACGATGTGTACACTGCACTTTTTAAAAAGCACAGTCAGGTACTCAGTGATTGCAGTACAGTGCAGTTTCCTCGTGGTGGAGGGAGATGTTAATTGTAATATTGATTTTAATGAAGATAGAAACCACCGGGACCCATCTGTCAGGGAGCTGGCCACTGTACTAAATACTTTTGACCTGGTTGACATTTGGAGGATTTTTCATCCCACAAGTAGACAATACACATGGATCATGGAAAATCAGCTGTCTGGGGAGCGCCTGGATAGGTTCTATACTCCACAACAGCATATTAACAAATTCACTAAAAGTAGTATAGCACCCAGTAGCATTTCTGATCATCATTTTGTTTCTGTCAGTGTTTCACCACCAACCAAAAATTACATTCAAAATAATATTGGCACTTTAACAACAACATGCTACAGGACAAAAACTTCACTAATTATTTTAAATTGTTTTGGAAAAATTGGCAAAATGAAAAAAACTAATTTTAGTAGTTTAAGATAGTGGTGGGATATAGGGAAAATTCAAACAAAACTTTTCTGTCAACAATACACACAAAATGTCACCACTGCCAGTGAGCTGGAGAGAGAGATTGTTGAATTTGAGAGTTAGCTGGCCAGCGAGAGCGATGAGGGGGCGTATCGGGGCCTGCAGGAGAGGAGACAGCACCTGGGCAGCCTGCTGGAGAAGAAGATGAAGGGCTCTCTGCTCAGAGCCCGCTTTACTGAACTTAAAGATGTGGACGCCCCCACAGCCTTCTTCTTTGGCCTGGAGAGAAAGACAGCGGAGCGCAAGACAATGTGCTGTCTGAGGCTGCTCGGGGGGAAAGAGAGGTTTCCAGCCGTGCGGAGCTCAGGCATGTTACAGTGAGCTTCTATACTGATCTCTACAAGGCTGAGGGCTGCGACCTGGGAGAGTTGGAATCGCTTCTTCAGGGTCTCTACAGCCTGGACAAGGAGGAGAGCAGCGGGTTGTATACTTTGCTCTCAGATCTCACTGCGGCCGTGGCTAACCTCTCCAAAGGGAAGGCTCCCAGACTGGATAGACTGCCTGCAAAATTATATAAAAAGTTCTGGAGCTGTGTTGGTGAGGACCTGTACCAGGTCCTGTAGGAAAGTATTCGGGAGAGAGCTGCCACTGAGCTGCCTCAGGGCAGTGATAACACTGCTACCCAAGGAAGGAGACCTCTGTGATATTCAGAACAGGCTCCCTGTATCCTTGCTTTGCTTCGATTACAAACTGCTTTCCAAGGCTCTCGCTAATCGTCTACAGACCAACATTGGATCAGTGGTGCACACAAACCAGTCGTACTGTGTGCCTGAGAGATTGATTTTTGACAATGTGTTTTTATTAAGAGATATTTTTATTGTATCCAAAGTCTATAATTTTTGGTATAATTTCGCTTGATCAGGAAAAAGCTTTTGATAGAGTTGACCTTGAGTATTTATTAAAAAGTATGTTTTAAAAGCTTTTGGTTTTGGCCCTGTTTTTATTTCTTTTATAAGACTCCTTTATCACAATATTTTTAGTGTTGTGAAGGTTAACAATGGTCTGACTGTCCCCTTCCCTGTGCAGAGGGGGATACGGCAGGGCTGCTCCCTCTCAGGGATTCTCTATGCCCTCTTTATAGATCCCCGGCTACACCAGCTGAGGGGGAAACTGCCTGGACTGGCAATACCAGCTGCACCCAATGCAACTCCTATCAAGCTCTCCACATATGCTGACTATCTCAGCGTGTTTGTCGCAACTGACCGAGATGTCGCTGTGCTGGAGTCATGCATTAGAATGTATGGAAAGGTAACATCAGCACGAGTAAACTGGGCAAAAAGTGAAGCTTTTCTTGTTGGCAGCTGGCAGGGTACCCCCCCCCCCCCAATTACTGCCTTCAGTTTTAAGCTGGAGCAAAATTGGAGTCAAACTTTTAGGTATTTATTTTGGGAATGAACAGTTCATGCAGCAGAATTGGGAGTGGCTGATGGACAGGGTGAAGGGGAGGCTGCAGAGATGGCAGTGGCTCCTCTCTCGTCTCTCCTTCAGTGGTAGGGTCCTCATCATTAACAACCTTGTTGCCTCCATGCTTTGGCATAAGCTAGTGTGCCTGGATCCTCCCCTGGTTTTGTTTAATGAGATACAAAGATGTATGGTGTAGTATTTTTGGAGTGGGCATCACTGGCTCTGCCCAGCTGTTTTGTATCTCCCCCTTTAGGAGGGAGGGCAGGGGCTCATTGATATCCCTAGCAGGATGGCAGAGTTTAGGCTGCAGGTTGATTTTTATTTAAATGGAATGAGAAATGTTGGGTGGTTTTGTGTTCTGCACAAGTGTATTTTTTTTGTTTTGTTTTGTTTTGTTTTGTTTAGGCTTCTTTTTTAAAGTGGCTTTATTTAGTTTTTATTTTGTATTCAATTTTATAGAATAAAGGGATTTTAAAAGTCAAAGTCTCTCTCTCTCTCTCTCTCTCTCTCTCTCTCTCTCTCTCTCTCTCTCTCTCTCTCTCTCTCTCTCTCTCTCTCTCTCTCTCTCTCTTAGATTTTTAGACCACAGTATTTAGTTTTTATTACTGTTTTTTTTTTACTGTATTATGAACATGTATATCCCCTCTATTGGCTGGGTTATTGCACTTTGCTGAATACATGATCCCACTGAATATGAACATTGCTGTTACCCGTTCAAAGTATCGCAACCTATTTGATTGTCTTAAACAAGTCCCTTTTAAACATTGTGTTGCTATTATCAGATTTTTACAATGAACAAACTTGCACTGCTTTGATTTGTGTGATTTTCAGTGCCTCATCGCACCAGTGGCAGAGCAATAGTAGGTGCAGCTAGTACACAGACCCGCGCACTCAGAGTCCCGGAGGGGTTCCAAAGTTTATTTATATATATATATATATATATATATATATATATATATATATATATATATATATATATATATATATATATATATATTAACAATGATAATATCCTTTGCATTTATATTTGCACATGTTACACATTTGTAGCACTGTAGCTGCCGGTGTGCGGTACCAATAATTTATATTGTATCCTCTCTCATTTCAACAGGTATCGCTATTGTCTTAATTATCCTAACTTTTCCCTCAGAGTCTGGTACGAGGCACGTCTTCATGGAAGGTTTTGAAGTACTGTTCAGCACATACATTTGCAGTTATATTCTGTGTGCACGATTCATCCTGTAGTTTAGACGGAAGCTGTTGGGTTCTGCTGCGGGCACCAAAATAAACTACAGCAAATCAACATGCCTGCATTTCTGATTTAATAATAATAATAATAATAATAATAATAATAATAATAATAATAATAATAATAATAATAATAATAAATAAACGGTTTCCCATGTGAGACAATTTCTGCAAATATCTGTGCAGAATTGTGAATTCTGTAATCATTGTGATCATCAATATTGAACACTTGATTTGGTGTGTTTGATGTTTATAAATAAGGGTTAAATTAACGTTTTGGAAGGAGGGGGCACAATACTGTCCTGCACCGTGGCCCATCTTCCTCTTCCTCCGCCACTACATCGCACTGAACTGGTGCAGTCGCTCTACGTTCTCTGATATTTTAGATTGAATGTGTTTGTGTTATTTCCCTACAACAGGACAGCACCAGCAACACCCCAGCAACGCGTCTCCCACGAGGGGCAACATTTTCAATAGCAGCCAATCATATCATATGATAAGAAGGAGAGAGAGAGAGAGAGAGAGAGAGAGAGAGAGAGAGAGAGAGAGAGAGAGAGAGAGAGAGAGAGAGAGAGAGAGAGAGAGAGAGAGAGAGAGAAACCATAAAGTCAGCCAGGCAGCTTATATGGTACATGCCGATCCCTGCCTTTCATCCAATTAATTATATGTAGGCTATGGCTATACAATACAATATGTATGTAGATAAGCAAATGTTCATGTCGACGATTACAATAACATCTTCAAGCTATGACTGCAATTCTTACAATAATAAAATACACAAGTAGCTTTTTTTTTTTTTTTTTTTTTTTTTAAATATGATTTATTTAAATCAATTTGCCGTGTATGCAGTATGCCTGAACATGAACCCCCAATCATGACATATTTCATTTTAACAGAAAACAAAGTGAAAACATGTTTAAAAATCTCAGCTCTGCCTTCTTGCCTTATTATGTTTGGCATATTAAATATGTAAACCTACGAACTAAATAACTCAACTGAGATGCGCCTTTTTATTCAATTAAGAAGGAGCTACAGGTTTGTTAATGCAGTGATTACATTAGCAGCATGTTTAGGTCTCGTGACTCAAACGTGCATTATGATTGGGTTGCATTATATTGCTGCCTGTGTGTTGCCAGCTTGTCGACCGCATGCTTGTCTCTCGTGTGTCTACTGCAAACTGCAAGGCAACACGCAGGCAGTAAATGTGTTCCTCTTGTTGCCGTCAACAAGTCGCCCGTGTGACCAGGTCTTTTGGTTTCTATTGGAGAATACGGAAGGCATGGGAGATTCAGAGCACACAACCTTGACTTCATGACAAGTTACTTTCATGTCACGACAGTGCCATCTCCTGGTAAAGTATATCAGCTTGTGAGCAGCTGCTTGTGTTTGAGTGTCAGGTAGTTTTTGTACAGTGCTGGATGGGTTTCTGTCACTGTGGGATTCAGGGCGCAGTAGTACACGACTGAGTCTGTCACTTCAGTGTCTAGCAGTTTCAGAAACACGTGTTTTTTGTCTTTATCAAGCTCTTCTGAGACTCGGTGATCTTCCTCGTTAGCTTTAGATACAGCCCTCGTTTCAAAGCTCATCAGCAGGTACTCCAAAGCCTGTCCGGGATACTGGCGATACTATTGTAAAGTGCTTACAGCACCCGTGTAGCTGCACTGGAGGCTCACATTATCTCCTTGTTTAACATTTTCCACACCGGATACTGAAGTAATTGTGTTTCCAAAACCTCCTTCTGCAGATATAAAATAAAACAAAGAAAAACGTCTAAACTGTCATATTCAATGCAGGCGCATGTCAACACTACAGATCTACAGATTCATCTTGTTATTAAATAAATGTACCACTTTTTTTTTTTTTTAAAGATAAGAAGCCGACACTTTTTAAAAAGTTATTTTGGAGATCGTTTACTGTGTAAAGTCCATTAGTGTTGTAAAATGTAAGTCACACAATTGAAATAAGAAATTTTAAAGGACCTTAAATTAAAATCTCATTGTCTATCTTGGTCATCAGACTTACCTAATAGAAGTGTACAGAACAGTAAAGTGATGAGCGACATTCTCACCCGTGACAATACCAGGGAATCTGTGACAGCCCTCCCTATGCGCGAGGTTAGGAAGCACTCTGGATGGTGCTCTCAGCTGTGTATGATGTCACATTGAAGGCGTGTCAAATAGTTTGAGATCACACCAGTAGAGTGTGTGCAGTGATTTCTGGGAGAGACAGAAGCAAAACCTTGTGGATTAATACCAGCAGCTGATAATGTGGTTTTATTTATTTATTTATTTATTTGTATTACACTGTTGTGAATTACTTTTGAAAAACAAGTGCATCAGAAAGAGAGTCAGTTAAAGGGAGCTGCATACCAGAATGCACACGGTGATGCACAAACGATTACCTCACCATGTCATATGTCTATATCTGTATGTCTGGTTTGTTTGCAAACGACAGTCCTGATAACAATGCAAACAAGAAAAAATATATATATATATATATATATATATATATATATATATATATATATATATATATATATATATATATATATATATATACAATCCTATAAAACAATTGATAATTTGCATTATCAGAGCACTGCTTAAAATACAGAGCATCCTTTTTATTCCGCCGCCTTCAGTCTCCACGTTAATGTTATTCCCTGGAGTAGATAGAAGATAGAAGTTAATCGGCTCGTTTCAGATTTTAATAACAATAGAGTCGGTGTTGCTGTAGTCTGCAATGACAGTAAATATTTTGAAGAGCCCCGAGATATCAGCGGGACTTGAGTCAATATAATTGATTTTAACCGAGGCTCGTGTTCGGGTGGCTAATAGCGGGCTACGACTTTACTAGTAATATTATTAATATTAAGAGATTAAATTGGTCTCTTTGTAAGTTTTAGTCCTGGTACATGCAGGGATTTTTTGTTTGTTTGTTTGCAAAAAGCAGTAGTAGAGATTTTTTTTTTTAATTTATCTCCCCTTTTTTGTATAACTGGATTTGCTTTAAAGAACATTTTCAAATCGGGTAATTACTACTTATTTGTTCTTATGGTTTTTCCTCATCGTTTCTATTGAAAGCGCACTGAGGAAACATGTGCGCCTTCAATAGAAAAGCAGGCTATGTGAAGTTAGCAGGATGTTTTTGTATGAAGCTGTATATAGATTCTCACACTGTGGGGTTCAGCGCACAAAGGAACACCGAAGAGTCTGAAAGCAGCACTCGGGTTATCTGCAGATCGAATGTCTTCTTGTTGTTATCATGCTTCGCTGAAATTCGATTTCTGAAGCTTGCTGGAACACTTGTGGCATCTATGTTTTCATAATATAGGATTTGGGGAGCTAGGTTGTGATTTTGAATGTACCAGAATAGAAATGGCAACGTAGCGTCTTTATAAGAACAGGGTATAGTGGTATGTCCTTCTTCTTTTACTGTTAGAACTGAAGACTGGTTCACTGACTGTCCCTGAGATGTTTCTAAATTAAAACACAAAAAACAGGGAACAATTAATAATACAAATACATGTTCATCAAGCAGTAAAAAATGTATCTGAATCAATCATAATACCCGTTGAGACACAGAGAAGCAGGGCTGTGTATAGAACTCGGCGCATCATTGCATTCTCCGTGCTCCACTCGTGTCTCATGAACCCCTCTCTAGATAACGGGTGCGAATGAAAGAGCTCGTTTATAAACCTGGGCTGTCCTTTGCTCAAAGACACACCCCTTTCCAAGTCAGCATATCAGCAGTTAACATGTTGCTTAGCTATTTAGAGCTGACCATGCAAACATAATGTGCCTACCTTGTGTAGTTTGTACGGTTTGCCCGCCTTTGGCATATAGATTTATGTTGTATCTTTACTGTTTCATAACATGTGCCTATCACTGATTTCCATATAGCCTACTTAACAAAAAAAAACTGACAAATTGAAAATGTGACATTTGGAAATCTAACAAGAAATTCTGAACTAATAATATGGCTTCTGGTAGACTTTTGTGATATCATTTTGTAGTTACAGCTATGCCGAAAAGTTTTGCATCATCTACAATTTGAGCATTGACACATACTTTATATATATATATATATGTCAATGCTCAAATTGTAGATGATGCAAAACTTTTGGGTATAGCTGTAATGTTGAGCTCAAATTGAACACAATTAATAAAATTACTTATTATTATTAATGATCATAAATGAAAAGCAGTGATGATAATTAGTAATAATTTTAAATTAATTGTATTAATTGCATTATATTTGAGTTCCACAAAACGTTTGTCTAAATAAACCAAGACATGACATTCTGTATTAAGATTTGTTACTATAAATATAGGATCTACAATATCTGCACATGTTAAAAAGCTAAAAAGCAAAACAAGAGCAGATGGTATATTTTCATCTTCACTCAGCGTGCAGGACAGGAGCGGTTGCACCGGTCTGAGAATTTTGAGTCTCGCTGTGTACAACTCTATCTCGACACATGAGACTTGTGAGTCTCGTTGTGTACAAGTTTACCTCAACCCATGAGAGCTGTGAGTCTCGCTGTGTACATGTCTTCCTCAACACATGAGAGCTGCATGACTGCGATGTTTGAACAAATGCAGGCTCCTCCTCCTTCTGGGGTTCTGCTCTCATCTACAGATAAACACTTTAAGAGACACTTTGCCTCTCTGCTCTCATCTGCAGATAAACACATTAAGAGACACTTTGCATTTGCTTTCAATGGTTTTTACCCTGACTTCATATCCAGTTATCAGTTAACAAGTGTTCATGCAATTAAAATAGAGAACTTGTATAACCCATCTTTGCACAGCACAGAATAAAGGAATCCAGTTATTTCAGCTATGTATGAAGCTATTGCTCAGAAGTGCATGACCTAGTTAGCCATGCATGCTTTCACTGGTGCAGAATTACACGAGAATGTGCTGAAAGGAATATACCTATGAATTTTTATTCACACACAGTACTGTACTACAGTGCCACCTGGTGGTCACAGCTGCAGAATGTATTTGACTCGCTCTCCCGGGTCCTGACGGTACCACTGCAGATATATGCTGCTGGAAGCTGAATGGGTAAAATTGCAGTGCATTGTAACAGACTGGTCTTCTTGTGCATGCAAGGCAGCAGGCCATTGTGTAACAGAGTCTTGATCTTCAAAACTGGAACCTGTGGAACGGGAACAAGAGGTGATTTTAGGCTGCAACACAATAACATGCGGTCAGAATTATTATTTTGTAAATTGTTATTATAAAGAGGCCTACAATGTAGCAGTACAGAAGAAGAAGCAGGTCCATGTCTGCAGGCACTGTGCAGTATTAAATTAGTGCAGTGATGGATATCGATGAGGGGTCTGTGTATTCGCCTGTTTAAACCTGTTATTCTAAATGAGATACTCAGTGCACTGCATGTGTATGCTGGCTCATCTCCTTTTGCTGGTCTGACCTGATTTTACTGAAGTGAGTGTTCTGTACTGCCACCTACTGACATAAAATAAGACTACATGTGCTAATAAGTTCTATTCCAGAGCATTTGGTTAAAAGATTGATTCGCCTATTTATTGTTATCTCAATACCTCAGGTTCTATTCTGGTCAAGTCCGTTCTATATATAGAGTTTGGTCATATGAACAAGGCTACAGATGGATCTGCTCAGCACCACAATGTATTTTTAATATCATGCACTGTGTGGAATAAAACAATCCTTGTTAGTACATCAGAAGATGTTTTGAAAAAGCAAGAGACATGGGAATTTAAAATAATAATAATAATAATAATAATAAATAATAATAATAATAATAATATAATAATAATAATAATAATAATAATCTCAGTTATTCAGGTCTACAGAACTCTGAACAGTTAATAATGTGAAGGTTTATTCATTTGCCTGTTTCATGAAATCTGGATGTGTTGTTGTTGTATTCAATGTTGGACTAACATTAAATGTTGCAATGACTGTTTGCTCTCCCATTATTATAGTTTGTTGAATTAAGATGCTGCCAACATACTTGAGACCACAAGATGGCAGTATAGACCAATACAGTAACCATAATTACATTCTTTCTCTCAAACAGAAATTAAATATTACAGATACGTAACCAGTAGGAACAATGGTGTATATGCTGCAACACATAAGAACCACTACACATGACCTGAAACTTGGGGACTACCTACCTTGTTCTTCACCTTATTGCTTAAAATAGTTTTCTTGTTCATGTTGGTATCTACAGATTACTGCAATGAGGTTCAGACAACATTAGTTTTACCATGCAGTCTGGAAAAGGTTCATTTAAAACAATGACACATTAAACATCACAGCTGCTTGCCACAGTTTAAAGCATTCACATTTCCAATGCAATGCTGAAGTGTAAAGAGCAGCAGGTGGTTGTTGCAGGGTGAGATGTAGTGTTCCTGTGACTGTGGGCCTCAGAGCACAGTAATACACTGCAGAGTGACTGAGTTCACACTGCTGTATTCTCAAAGGCACTGTTCTGCTGCTGGGGGTCAGCTCAGCTGAGAAACGGGCTGGAAACTCACTTGAGGGATCACTCAGATGCTGGTTGGTGTGCAGTATATATTCAGGAGATTCCCCAGGGCTTTGTTTATACCAGAATAGATACTTGTTGTACAGATTCATCTGTTGTATTATATTGATTGGTTAATATTGGCTCATTCCCTTCAGGTGTCAATATCTCAGCTGGAAACTGTGCCACTGAATCTCCAAGACTTCTCTCTGAAATACAGTTCAATAAATCCATGTTAAAGACATGGAATATGTGTGTGCTCCTATGTGAATAATGCAAGTATTTAAATTGAACCCAAACCCTACATACACACCTATCAGAATGAGCAGAAGAGCTGTAGTGAGAACACTGTGCTGCTGATTTCCTCACCCCATGCTCGGTGCCTGTGTGAGTGCAGAATGAGGAGAGCTCAAGAACTGCAGTGTCGGAACATGAGACAGAAGCTGCACACGTGACCGATGATGAAGATGAGAACTATTCCACACTGGAGTGCTCACTGGAGACATGATGGTATGAAACGACACAAGTGATGTGGACTTGAAGCAGCTGCAGTGTGAAGCAGGAATACTTTAGCAAATGATAGCACAATAACATTTACAAGATGCTTACTTCTAATTATAATATTTGCACCCGCTTAGTATTCCAATTCCATGCTTTTTCTTCATTTGAATACATTTCAATATCATTTTGCTTGCAATATGGGTGTTTTACAGCTGAATATCACTTTGCATATATCCTTACATCAGCAGCTTTATGTCCTATGTTTGCATATACCCTGATTTCTTTTTTTAAATTCATTCAGAAATGTTATTGATAAGTACAGTACCATTGTTATATTTAGCACATCATGAAAAGGTGTTTTTTTTTTTTTTTTTTTTTTTTTGTTAAATTCTTGAAATTCTGCATTGTGCTCAAGCTTCTTTCATTCACTTCTCCAGATATTAAGCTTCAAAGCAATTTTGGTTTCTGTGTAATAAATATGGTTATATAATGTTGTGCTGCAATGTGTATTTATTTGAATTTATTATAAGAGTTTACAATCATTTAAAATATTTTACATTAAAGAATAAAAGCTATCTAATGAACACAAGTTGATTTGAAATTGCAGTGGTGCAATATGACCCGAAACATATTAACTGTACCTACATTCTGAACATACTAGGAGGGTTCAATAGATTCACATTGAATGCTTTCAGCAGGGAGCTTCGCTGGTCGCTGTTCATGGGACTCAACTGGTCTGACATGGAACTGTAATGGGCTAAAGGGCTTGAGGGATGTATCTCTGAATGTATTTCACATTCTGTGCTATTAATGAATTGTCATCTCCTTATTGCCTGGTACGTGCTTTGTTGTTTAATGAGGGAAGCATTGTCTGATGGTGCATATTGAGCTTCAAACACTGACAATTAATTGTCCTACAGTGCCCCCTAGTGAGGGTACTTTTGAATTTTGAATATTCATTCAGTATGAGCTGTGGTACTTGATTGGGTTCCTGGATGTACCTGAAGAGATATGGAGTAGTGCCTGATCTAAAATCATATTTATAGTGTATAGTGGTGTTCTCTGTTTCTAGAACGAGAGTTGAATTTGTAGGTTGAGTCATTGTATCTCCCGGGATCATTTCTAAAAGAGGAGACAGAAAGATAATCATTGTGAAATTAGAATGAAATATACTCCAGATACAAGCTGCATTACAGTAAATAGATAGATAAATAATCATTACAGACACAAAGGAAGTACATAGTTATACTGCCAATATGTTGACTAACTGTAACAAGAAAGACATTGTCACAATCTTGTCAAACACTTTGTCTAATTGTGTAACAGTTTATTTGCCTATGATTAAACAGAGAAGTATCAAAGTAAAAACACCACATTCCTGTTCCATTGTCAAAACTTGCAATCGACAAACCTCCCTCTACCGTCTGCTTCAATCTGCAGCTGAATCTATGAAGAATGCGTTTCTATAGCAGTGATATCATGAAACCAGTGCCCTGCCCCCTACACAGTGCAACCCTTTATTGCATCATCACTCTGTTTCATTCACGGTTAGTCTATGTGTGTGCACCTAAACAGTAATGTTGAGCGTTGTGCCCAGGAGTATGTGTAGCAGTACAATATTCTCCATTGTGCGCCGAGCTCCCAGTCTGTGCTCTGCGCTCTGCACAGGAAATGATGTACGGCTTGTTGCTGTGTTTTATTTCCTGCCAGTGTCTGTGCACTTGGATATTGAGGGTATATACAGTACAATGCATGTTGATATGCAGGGGGATAGTTACCAGCAGGTACAGATACATGTGTGCTGTTTAATCTAGTAGAGTGCAGGGGGTCATAGTTACCAGCAGGTACAGATTATTGTGTGATGTTTTCTCTAGGAGTTTCTAAACAGAACAAAGGCTGCAATGCCATCTTCACCAGCGAGACTCACTCGGCAGGCAGCAGGAGGTTTTTGTATGAAGTGATATAGAGACTCTCACAGTGTGGGACTCAGAGCACAGAAGTACGTGGCAGAGTCAGGCAGCACAGCCACAGCGATATTCAGATGAAAGGTCTTCTCTGTCTTGTAATGAAATGCAGAGAAACGATTTTGAAACCTTGGTGGAATGTCCTCTGCCTGAGAAAATGCATTCAGTATGACCAGTGGGGCTTCATTGGGGTCCTGGATGTACCAGAAGAGATCGTTAGCAGTGCCTGCTGTTTCATACGTGCACTGCATAATAGTGCTCTCACTCTCTTTCAGGACAATTGGATGTGAAGGTTGAGTCACTGAGTCTGCTCGGGTCATTTCTAAAAGAAAAGACAAAAAACAGAATGAATAAGATTATGTGAAAGCATACTTACAAACATCTAACACATGACATGATAGCATCCACCTATAGATAATGTGAACTCCCTTATACATGTGTGTCAATGATTTGAACTCATTTTGCATTTTCCAATAATTAATTTCTACCAATTGCACTGTTTACTGTATAAGATAAATCACTATTTCTGTTTGCAATGTATTACTAAACTGTACGACTTTAAAATCCATTTAATTTTTATATTGCACGATATGATAGAATAGACTGACACACGTGTTTGATAAATTGTATAACTAGTATGTACACATGAGCCTACTTGTGCTTAAACAGAACAGCAGCACAGTAACCCAAGTACGTTCCTGTTCCATTCTCAACACGACAAACCTCCCTCTACTGTCTGGTGCAACCTGAAGCTGAAACTGTGAACCCTGTGTTTCTATAGAAGCGATGTCATGGAAACCAGTGCCCCTCCCCTACACGGTGTAGTTGCTGTCCTCCATTGCCACCTGGTGGTTGTTCAGTTCATCTTTATTGGGATGGTGTAGAGCTGCACGTTGCAGTTCAGATTTTCTGCAGACTGATCTTTAAGGAACCTATTCTTATGTTATTTATTCGCTGGAAGAAGCTCTTAAACCAGGTGAGAATAGAGCCCTGAATGAATTACTGAGCGCACCAGTGTTAAGTAGATCCTCGCATATTCTGCTCAGGGCGTGTACACGTGACAATGGGCTGCATTCAGCAATGTGTAGGTTTCTTTTACGAGCAGTGCAAGCGATTCATAATTTTTCCTTTTCAAAAACCGAGATGCAGAAAGACATTTTCTCGTTAATCAATTTTCTCTGGTAAGGGTTTAGGAAAACTCCTTTTAAAATATGTCACGGAAAATTTCCCTTTAAAATATACTAAACAATGATGAATCACGTCTATACTAATTGGCAGAGTTAATGATGTGTAAAGTAGGAAAAATGTGGGATTTTTATAAAGCAATTCTTTGGAGTTTTCAAAACCTTCTGTATTTCTTTTCAAAAGACTCATTACTGCAGTCAAAAAAAGGTAAAGACGGCTTTGATGTATCATTAACCTTCTAGGGAAATCTGTCTCACCTCCATTATTAAGGGATGTTGGGTCTGACACACTGATGAATAGAGCTCACTGTGCTGACCTGTGTGAGAGGTGCAGTGAGCAGGGTCCTGCTCAATCAAGGTATCTGCTACATGCAATGCTTTTCCATTCAGCCATTTGATCCATGTAATCGCTATGATATGGGTAAATAAAGGTTTGTATTATCGATACTTGAATAAATTCAATGCGAATAAGGTTGATGCTGTCCGCAATTCTGAATGTGTCAGATACGAAATGCAAATGAAGTGTGTCTCTGAGTTGAATGTATCAGTTGCTTATTTGTTGACATTGTATATTGACTGAGTTTATCAACCAGTTTACAGAACAATGTGTGCTGTTTAATGCGGATAGTTTCTAAACACAATTCAGGACAGTGTATAGGGATTTATTAAGCATACTTTTCTTTTAAGATCGACTTATTATATCGGCTTGGGACATTTCTAATGAAACACAAGAAACAAGCAGCAGATTCAGAGGAACACAATCTCCTGGCTGCTATAGGAGATCCTTGTATCTACAACACAATGTACACTCCGCTTTTCTTTATTGTGTTCGTAACTTCAGTAGTGTAATTCAGTGCTGTGTCTCTTATCGAGGGCTGAGGAGCAGGGCAGAGTGTACAGGACTGTATTGTAACTTTACCAGTGTAGTTCCATGCTGCGTTTCTTATCGAGGGCTGAGTGTTAAGAAGGACAGTGATTATGTATTTATTTGTTAATTATTTTTTAAAAAGATAATAAAGAAGGACAGTGTCAAACCAACTACTTCTGCTGAAAAAAAAAAAAAAAAAAAATAAAATATATATATAAACACGGAGGTAAATGCTTTATTAAAATAACCCATACTTTCCTTTATATTGATACAAGCACCGTCTTGTCCGCCTTCATATTGAAGCGCATATATGGGCGCATTGTTTGGTTGTTCAATAGATGTTGTACATGTTGAGTTTCCTGTACAATGTGATGTGTAATACTGAAGTTTAGATGTGTGTTTGTGCCAAGGCCTTTATTAGAGAGCTCAGTAAATACACACATATTAGGGAAAAAAAAAAAAAAAAAAAAAAAAAAAACGCTAAACAACGTTTATTCAGTAAAGATGTATCTGTTTATTTGTGTATTGCTTATAACCTAGCGGTGCTGTTTAATATGACAAGAACAGCAGCACATTGTAATGTGGCTTGTAATGTTGATCAAAGCTGTCAAATCTGGAACAAGATTCCAAGCAGTGCTGTTTGACAAAACACACAGTGAACTTCTACACTGCAACAACAACAAAAGCAACAACAAAAATAAATACAATAAATAGATACAAATAACATAAATAATAATAAAACATTACATTTAACTTACGAAATAAGATATTATTTTTATTCAAGTGTAGTTTTTTTTTTTTTTTTTAAATCAAATATTCACAGTAATCTGATCGCTTTTTTATTTTTTTTTCTAAAGCTTCTTGCTCTCTTATATACCATAATAATAAAATATTGCACATACACATTGTAACTGAGATGTTCCAGTAAAGGCTTTCATTAGTGCTCCCTGAATGGGCTGTGTTATTATAGAAGGCAGTAATGTAAAGACAGCACCGTGGTGCACACAGGTACACTGCAGAATCACACAGCTGCGTGTTCACGATTGTTAAAGTAGTCCTCTTCTGCGATGTGTCCAACTGACTGGAAAACCTGGTCTCAGTTTCATCTGATCGGAGTTCTTCAATGGAACCTTTCATGCGATGAAGCAGATATCGAGGAGAGTTGCCTGGAGTCTGCTTGTACCAGCACCGATTCTCAGTGCTAGCGCTACTGCTCAGGGAATAATTGCAGAATATCCTCGTGTCGCTACTAACTTTTGCGGTAATCGTGTCATTCATTTGATTAATTTCAATTCCACGACTGCAGTCTGGAGACCTCTCTCCCCCCGGACAGCCTCAGACAGCACATTGTCTTGCACTCTGCTGTCTTCCTGTCCAGGCCGAAGAAGGCGGCTGTGGGGGAGGCCATATCTTTAAGTTCAGTAAAGCAGGCTCTGAGTAGAGAGCCCTTCACCTTCTTTCCAGCAGGCTGCCCAGGAGCTGCCTCCTCTCCTGCAGGCCCCGATACGCTCCCTCATCTCTCTCGCTGGCCAGCTGGCTCTCAAACTCAACAACCTCTCTCTCCAGCTCACTGATCACTGCATCCACGGACCTGGTGACATTTTGTGTGTATTGTTGACAGAAAAGTTTTATTTGAATTTTCCCTATATCCCACCACTGTCTTAAACTACTAAAATTAGCATCATTTTGCCAATTTTTCCAAAACAATTTAAAATAATCAGTGAAGTTTTTGTCCTGGAGCAGATTGTTGTTAAAGTGCCAATATGATTTTGAATGTGATTTGGTTGGTAATGAAACAGTGACAGAAA
This sequence comes from Polyodon spathula, assembly GCF_017654505.1. Lineage (NCBI taxonomy): Eukaryota > Metazoa > Chordata > Actinopteri > Acipenseriformes > Polyodontidae > Polyodon > Polyodon spathula. The sequence goes on from NC_054558.1 coordinate 12,929,227, forward strand.
CAAAATGATGATCAGAAAAGCTACTGGGTGCTATACTACTTTTAGTGAATTTGTTAATATGCTGTGGAGTATAGAACCTATCTAGACACGTCCCTGTCAGCTGATTTTGATTACATTTGATCCATGTGTATTGTCTACTTCTGGGATGAAAAATCCTCCAAATGTCAATCAGGTCAAAAGTATTTAGTACAGTGACCAGCTCCCTGACAGACTGGGGATGGGGGTCCCCGTGGTTTCTGTCTTTATTAAAATCAATAGTACAATTAAAATCTCCCCCCACCATGAGGAAACTGTCTGTACTGCAATCCCTGAGTACCTGACTGAGCTTTTTTAAAAAATAAAATCCTCTTCTTCCCAACATGTGGTGCATAAAATTAATAAAATCAATAAAAATCCCAGCGTGTTTTATCTCGACTTTTAAAAGTCGATCTTGAACACTCTCCTCAATAGATAAAATCTCTGCCCCAAATCCTGGAGAAAATAAAACAGCAACCCCAGCACTAAAATTAGAACCGTGGCTTAAAATACAGTCGCCCCTCCACTCATACTGCCAGTAAGACTGCTTACTGCTGTCTCCTGCAATAAAATCACATTTGAACACTTGTTGTTTAAAAAGTCAAATAATTGCGCACTTTTATTAAAATCCCTCAACTTGTTTCGTACACCTCCATTGACTCTCCATAGATTTATTTTTTGTCTAACTCTCTATATACCACAATGCTTTTCGCGCAGAGAGGGAAGTCCCCATTGAATATCAGCGGAGTTGAGTATCTTGTTAAATAGAACATCTTTTGAAACGCCTTCTAAATATTATTGGCACTTGTAATGATAATCAGGGAATATGGACATCATTACAAAAACCAATCAAATTGCGTGTAAGCACACAGCGGGCAGAGCTCATCTGCATACAAACTCCAGATTTAGCTGGTCAGTTAAATATTTAACTAAATGTTAAATCTTGTTAGTAGATTTAAGATTTAGTTAAATATTTAGCTAATTGTTAAATCTTGTTAGGAGATTTAAGATTTAATTAAATCTTTAGCTAAATGTTAAATCTTGTAAGGAGATTTAAGATTTAGTTAAATATTTAGCTAAATGTTAAATAGATTTATAAATTATATCTGAATGTACAGATAGCTTTAAAATTACATCTGCATGTAATCACTATATAGAATATTTACACACAGAAACCACAGGCTGAATGTACATCGTTCACCTGAGTGAGTCCGAGCCGGCAGTCAGCAGCAGAGCACAGAAGTACATGGCAGAGTCAGACAACATAGCTGCAGTGATATTTAGATGAAAGGTCTTCCCTGTCTTGTTAGGAGATACACAGAAATTATTTTGAAACCTTGGTGAAATGTCCTTTGCCTGAGAATGTTCGCTGAGTATGAGCTGTGGTGCTTGATTGGGATCCTGAATGTACCAGAAGAGAGCATCGGGGGTATAGCCGGCTGCTATATCATATTTACAATGTATTGGAATATTCTGAGATTCTTTAACAAGAGTTGAAATCGACGGTTGAGTCACTGTATCTCCCTGGATCATTTCTAAAAGAGGAGACAGAAAGATAACACTATATAACACAATTTTTTGTTCCTGGGTAGTAAGTGTTATTTCCTAATTGCTTATGCCTCAAAAGTATAGAAAATGGCTATTATTCCCCACAAACTTTGCTTTTGTGACCAGGACAGTGATATTTCAAAACATCACTATTTCTAATGAGAAAACGGGTGCTTTTGTGTCTTTTCGTTCACATAGTCAGAAAAAAACAACATATGAATTCAAATTAACATGTATTTATACTAAAGTAATACAAAAATGACTACAAAAGATTTAGAAGTGAGTAGTTTTTCGAGATTTATGTTTATACTGTAAATTTACAACTGGGCAGGATGCCCCTACAACCAGGCCCAGGAAGAGGTGCAGTGTTCACTCTGGGCATCAGGGGCCACCCCACTACCTCCAGCACCACCACCTTCACCACCGTCCCAGGAGATCTGGGACTGGTTGATGCACCCTGAGGCAGACCTTGTCCACGATCTCCCCATAGTTATCAACACGCTGTGGCGTTGAGATGGGGAGTGGTGGGAACAGTGGGAGGAACAACACCACCCGGCGTCCTTCCCAGACTTTCAAACGACAAACCTCCCTCCACCGTCTGGTTCAATTTGCAGCTGAAAATGTGAAGAATGCGTTTCTATAGCAGTGATGTCATGAAACCAGTGCCCCGCCCCCTACACAGTGCAACCCTTTATTGCGTCATCACTTTGTTTCGTTCACGGTTAGTCTGTTCTGTGTCAGAAGTGCAACAAAGATTTATTTTGATCAGCTGTATAAGTCTATAAAATACACAAGCTTTCGAGACCACAGTGGAAACTGCAGGTAAAGGAAGATCCTCATTCAGGTTAGTTCAGTCTCAGACAATTAAAAAGAACACAACTCACATACAAAGAAATCTGGAAAACAACATTGTATCACAGAGGTATTATCATAGCATTCTATTGTAATGGGGACCATTGCTTTCATTTGGATTGGAAATATTCTACTCTCATTTACATTGAAGCATGTCTCAGGTTTTTATGTAAGAGTAATCTATTGATTATTAAAGTCAATTTTTAGATTAGCAAAAATTTAACTAAATAAATAGGTATTTTATTCTTATTTTGTGAGATATTGTTGGTGTTGGGCTCACCTAATTGTCTGCCTCTAGTTCCAATACCAGTTTATATAAATAGCAAAGCTATGGCACTTAATTAATTGTGTGAGTTTAAGCCAGATATAGAGACAAGCTGAGATGCTGTTGTAGAGAGCTCAACCAGTGCAGGTTAGTTAAATGAGCACTTACCTTGTACATTGTATGAAGGCGCCCCGGGGAGTATGTGTAGCAGTAGATTATTCTCAATTGTGTGCGGGGCTCCCAGTCTGTGCTGTAAGCTCTGCACAGGAAGTGATGTGCTGCTTCTTGCTGTGTTTTGTACCCTTCAGGTTTCTGTGCAACAGGTGGGGTGTGCCCATGCATATTAAGACTATATACAGTAGAATACACGTTGATGTGCAGGAGGGTAGTTACCGGCAGGTACAGATTCATGTGTGCTGTTTTCTCTAGTAGAGTGCAGTGGGATAGTTACCAGCAAGTACATATTTATGTGTGCTATTTTCTCTGTCTTGTCAGAGATGCAGAGAAACGATTTTGAAACCTTGGTGGAATGTCCTCTGCCTGAGAATATTCACTGAGCAGGGGGATAGTTACCAGTCTGCTCGGGTCATTTACAGATTCATGTGTGCTGTTTTCTCTAGTAGAGTGCAGGGGGATAGTTACCAGCAGGTGCAGATTCATGTGTGCTTTTTTCTCTAGTACTTTCTACACAGAACAAAGGCTGCACTGTCATCTTCAACAACGAGACTCACTCGGCAGGCAGCAGGAGGTTTTTGTATGAAGTGATATAAACACTCTCACAGTGTGGGCTTCAGAGCACAGAAGTACGTGGCAGAGTCAGACAACACATCGGCAGTGATATTCAGATGAAAGGTCTTCTCTGTCTTGAACATCGGGTATTTTACTTGTACGATATCGTATAATAGACTGAAACACGTGTTTGACAAATTGCATAACCAGTATGTATACATGGACCTACTTATGCTTAAACAGAACAGCAGCACAGTAACCAAGTACGTTCCTGTTCCAATCTCAACAGACAAACCTCCCTCTACTGTCTGGTGCAATCTGAAGCTGGAACTATGAATCATGTGTTTCTATAGAGGCGATGTCATGGAAACCAGTGCCTCTCTCCTACACGGTGTAGTTGTTGTCCTCTATCGCCACCTGGTGGCTGTTTATCTCATCTGCATCCGGATGGTGTTGAGCTGCATGTTGCAGTTCAGATTTCTTGCAAGCTGATCATTAAATGAATTACTGAGCGCATCAGTGGTACCTCCCATAACCTCCCATATTCTGCAAAGGGCGTGCTGAAGTGACAATAGGCTTCCTTCAGCAATGTGTAGCTTTTTAGATTTTGTTTTTCCCGAACAGTCTTTTTTTCAAAAGCCAGGGATCAGAAAGCCTTTTTCTCATTAGTCTGCGAAGGGTTTAGGTTATTTAAAAACTTGTATTAAAATACGACAGAGAAGTTCTCTTTAAAATGTACTAAACAATGATGAGTCACTGCTAACTAGCAATTGGCACAGTCAGTGATGTGTAAACTAGGAAAAATACGCTTTTTTACAATTCCTTACTTTTTAAAAGCTTGGGTATTTCTTTTTAAAAGACTTGATACTCTAGTCCAAGTAAAAGAAGGGCTTTGTGTACATAAACTCTGAAAACAGCCTCAAGACCTACATTAATAAGGACACTTTGACGAATCAAGCTCACTGTGCTGACCTGTGTGAGAGGTGCAGTGAGCAGGGTCCTGCTGAATCAAGGTACCTGCTACATACAATGCTTTCTCATTCATCCATTTGTTCAATTCAATCTGTGTGATATGGGTAAATGAAGGTTTGTATTATCGATACTTGAATGAATTCAACTATGATACAGTCGACACTGTTCGCAGTCCTGAACTGGTCAGATACAAAACGCAAATGATATTAAACTTTGTTTATTTATTTTCATGGTATATTGACTGAGCTTATCAACCAGTTTACAGAACAATGTGTGCTGTTTAATGTGGGTAGTTTCTAAACAAAATACACGACAGTGTACATGGATTTATTAAGCATCTTTTTTTATTTTAAGCTTTTTTTTTTTCTCTTGTATGCTACCTGCTGCTCAGGTGTGTGTCCAGGCGGTCAGGGTAGGCACCGTTCATAGCAGCCCCAGTGTTTTTTAAATAGTGCGGTGCCATGGTGTTCATGGTGCTTAGTGACTTGCAGTAGGGATACAGGCAATTGCACCGGTGCTTCATGGTACTCAGCGCTGCACGGCACTCAGTGCAGGTGTACATGCAGTACTCGGTGCACACAGTGCTCGGTACAGATGGTGCGCACAGTATCTGTTGCCCCTTGCTTAGTGCACTCGGTGCACAATATACCCGGTGCTACATGGCAGTCAGTACACAAGTTATCGGCGCTCGTGGGGCATGCTGCAGCATACCTGCAGGTCCCCGGGACAGCAGAGGCAGAGCCACGTTGCTCCGTCTTGCGGCCGCATGCTGTGGCTCCCCGACCCCAACCCTTCCCCTCTTTCCCTGATTTTATGGAGGAGGTGCACTCCTCCTGGGACCACCCAGCCACAGCGCCAGCTCAGTTGAGACACGTTTCTCAACTGGCCTCGCTGGAGGGGGCAGAGAAGCTGGGCCCGGCCGGGTTTCCCCCCATAGAATCCACCATCGCAGCCTTGGTGAAGGCTCCACCTGTGGGAGGTATGCCCAGGGACCCTGTTTGCCAAACCTGCAGTGCAGGGTTACAGAGACACACGTCCGGAGGGCTTACATGGTGGAGGCCCAGACTACCCGCTTGGCCAATACATAAAGTATGCTGGTTGCGTACATGGATGGTGTTTTGCGTGATGCCCCGCTTCCAGAGTCAGTGGCCACAGATTTGTGATTACTATCACTCACATTGCTCCAGATCTCTGGCCTGCACGGGCAGGCCCTGGGCCAGAGCCTGGCGGGCCTAGTGGTTGTGCATAGACATATGTGGCTATCGCCGGTGCAGGTGCCTGATGCCGATAAGGCTGCGCTTTTGGACGCACCTATATCTCCAGCCATACCTTTGGTCCAGCAGTGGAGGAGATCCTGCAGCAGTCTCTTCGTGAATGCGAGGCGTCGAGGCAAGTAGCCGCGTTCCTCCCTCCTCCCAGTCTGGTGCGGGGTAGGTCGAGCCATCTACACACAACCCTGACATGGACAGTCACCAGGACGGTGCCAGTTCCCACAGCCCCACTAGGTGACCTTAGTTGAGGGACAGGACTCTCCCGCAACCTCGAGGGCGCGGCCATGGCCAGTCCACCCACCAGCACCCTAGAAGGCGGTTCCAGGGCACGCACCGTAGGCAACTGCCGCAGCCAGCCCCACCTCAGCCTCAGCCACCCCAGCAGGGCCCCTGTGGGTTGCGACCTCAGACCCAGTTCACGGCACAACAGTTGCACTACTGGCACACTTATACCTCTGATGCGTGGGTGCTTGCAACCGTACAATACGGTTACATGCTTCAGTTTTTCTTGGGACCCCATCCTATTCGTGGCGTCATGACTATGTATGTGATGGATCCACTTCAGGCCTCGTGCTCCAGATAGAAGTAGCAGGCTTGCTGGACAATGCGCCGTTCTGCTCGTAGACCCCACCTGTTCCGAGGAGGGGTTCTACTCGAGATGCTTCCTGGTGCCGAAGAAGGACAGTGGCTTTCGCCCCATCCTGGATCTGCGTTTCCTCAACCAGTTTCTGAAACAGAGGAGGCTCCAAATGCTGACTCATCGTCACATGCTCCAGTTTGTCAGGCCGGGCGACTGGTTTTCCACAGTGGACTTGCAGAACGCGTATTTTTACGTCTCCATTCTTCCACAGCACAGGAAAATCTCGGCTTCGCCTTTCAAGGCAGCGGGAGGGAGCGGTGCCCCACACGGCTCTGGTGATGGAGCATCTAGTGAGGCTGGGCCTCACCATCAATGATGCCAAGAGTCGGCTGACGCTGGTGCAATGCACAACATATGTGGAGCTCCTGCTGGACTCCACTACGATGCAAGCATACCTATAGGATTTCAGGGTAGCAGCTCTCCAGCACCACCTTTGCCTGTTTTGACAGGGATCGAGGGTGCCCCTTGTTTTGTGCCAGAAGTTACCTGGTCTATTGGCAGTAGCGATATCAGCCATCGAGCTGGGCTTATTGCGCATGCGCCCGCTACAGGCATGGCTCAATTCGTTCAACTTACATCCCAAGCGCGACAGGCACCGTCGTCTGACAGTGTGTCTTGCGTACGCAGCGGCCCTGCGCTGGTGGAGGATCCCCTCTCGCCTGCACCAAGGAGTCCGAATGGGAGTGATCTAAAACCACAGGATGGTGACAACTCAGGTTAGGGCACAGTCGGCGAAAGCAGAGGAGTCAGCAGGCCCTGGTCGGTCCATTTGACATCCCTGCATATCATTATGCTGGAGTGGCAGGTGGTGTTCCTTGCCTTCCAGAGCTTCCTACCCTTAGTGCTGAACAAGCATGTACTGATTCGCATGGACAGCACATCAGCGGTGGTGTATGTCATCCACTAGGTTGGCCTTTGGTCTCTGGGGTTACATCGTCTAGCCTTCAGGCTCCAGATTTGGGCACAACAGAACCTATTGTCCCTTCTGGCGACGCAGGATCCGGACGTAGAAAATCAGGCAGTGGACCTCCTCTCGAGGGAGGGCCTGCATCAGTCGTCATGGCTGCTTCATCCTCAGGTGGTGGTGCATGTTTGGGAATGATTCGGGAATGCTCAGGTCAATCTCTTCTCCTCGGCAGAGGTGACACATTGCACCCTGTGGTACTCCCTCCACTGCTGCGGCAGTCCACTCGGCGTCGACGCCCTAGCCCACGTATTTCCCAAAGTGCTCCTTTACACGTTCCCACCTCTACCATTACTTCTGGACTTTCTCAAAAAGGTCCGGTCAGAGAAAGCATCAGTTCTCCTAGTGGCCCCCTGTTGACCCAGGAGAATCTGATTCTCAACCCTGTGCCAGCTCTTGAACAGCCCACCCTGGGAGATCCTGCTTCGCCGGGATCTCCTCATCCAGGTGAGAGGCAAGCTTTGGCACCCAGAGCTGGACAGGCTCCAGTTATGTGTCTGGCCCCTGAAAGGGACCGTTGGTCAGCCTTAGGGTTGTGGGTATACTGCAGAATGCTAGTGCTCTTTCCACTAGGTCGCTGTACGCCTATAAGTGGAAATATTTCCATGATTGGTGCCATAGTAAAGGTCATGATCCAATCTCTTGTCCCATACCTGTCATCTTGCAGTTTCTGCAAGATCTGCTTGATGCTGGTATGTCAACTTCAACTCTGAAGGTTTACCTAGTGGATATTTCTGCTTGCCATGCCCCCATTGACTCAGTGTCCCTGGGTGCGCATTTCCTGGCTACCAGGGAGGGCTACTCTCCCTGAGTGGAGCCTTGAGATTGTACTAAAGGCTCACGCAGGCCTCGTTTGAGCCTATATACTCCATTGAGTTGAAGTATCTGTCCATGAAGACAGCCTACCTTCTTGCTATCACCTCTGCAAAGCAGGTTCTTGAGCTTCAGGCACTGTCTGTGCTTAGCTCCTGCATGCATATTTGGAATGATGGTAGCAGAGTGTCACTGCGTGCAAACCCTGCTTTTATCTCTAAGGTGGTTACAGCCTTCCACATGAATCAGTCTGTGGAACTGGAAACCATTTGCTTCAGAGGAGGCTAGGAGGATAAACCTTCCCTGCCTGGTTTGGACATTGAGATGTTATTTGGATAGGACAAGAGCGCTGCGTCTATCTGACCAACTCTTTGTCTGCCATGGAACACGGACCCTGGGACAGCCCCTTTCGAAGCAGCAAATGTTGCATTTGATTGCAGACACAGTCTTGGCAGTGTATGATAGTGCTGGCGTACCCCTGCCTGGGCTGGTATCCGCACATTCCACAAGAGGAACTGATTATTTCTGCTTGGTGTGTGGGAAATGGCAGTGAGTGTGCGGGGCAGGAGAGTAAGAGGAGCGCTGCTTTCTGGTACTGCATAGTTCAACTAGACTTATAAAGCTCTGCTATTTATGGAGTTTTAAACAGTTCAAACATCACATTTTATAACTTTTAAAACCCCAGGGTTTTGGTGGAGGAGTGCCTGCTGGCGTAGGAGAAGTGATGGGGTTTGAGAATATTATGTCGGCGTCAAGAATGAATAAAGCACTGGTAATATTTTTAGTGGAGGTGTCTCTGGTACACAAGCTGGTAGAGGAAGGATTTACAGTGAAAGGTGAATTTGTTCAGGTTTTCCCTCTAGTAACCCCGGTTACGAAAGTTATTATTTCTAATGTGCCTCCGTTTTTAAAAAATGAGCAATTAGAAAAGAATTTAGCTCATTTTGGTAAACTGGTGTCCCCGATTAAGGGAATCCCGCTGGGGTGCAAAAATGACAGTGTTAGGCACGTGATGTCATTTAGAAGGCAGGCCTTTGTCTTATTAAATGATCCTAGTCAAGTCATTAATGTTGCCTGGAATTTCAACGTGAAAGGGATGAATTGTGTGGTGTTTGTCAGTTCGGAGACGATGAGGTGTTTTTACTGTGGAGAACACCAGAGGAAAGCCTGCCCGAGAAAGGAGGCTAGAGCGGAGACAGGGCAGGATCAGGGCGATGCTGGCGGGGAGGAAGTCGGGGGTGTTGGGGGTGAGAGGGAGGAAGAGTCGGCTCCTGCACCGCAGCCGCAGAGCGAGCCCGTGCTGACCAAGGAGCGGGCGATCCAGAAGGAAACCGGAGCAGAACCACCAACACCACGGCCTCGCACAAAGAGACCCAGCCGCAGTCCATCACTGACGAGTTCGGAGGATAATACAGCTACTACTGATAATGGTGAAGAACCATTCAAGGTAGTAGCGAAAAAGACACGATTTCAACAGAAGGCTGCAGAGCTGCCGAATGGCAGAGCGCAGCCAGTGCAGAACTCCGAACCCATGCAGACAGGGAGACTGCGGGCTCCAGGCGGGGCATCAGTCCCCCCCCAAAGCGGAGGAAGAGAACACAGCGCAGGGTGAACCGGGCGTGGTGCAAGACTCTCCGCTAGCTGAATCTCAGCCTCCTGAAACAGTGACGGCTGTGGCAGAGACCGATGTCGAGGAGTCGGAGGGAGCTGCGGAGGAGCAGATTCTCGGGGGCGAGCGAGAGGACAGCGCGGATGAGATGGAGGGGGAGCTCTCTGACTCCTCGTTTATCTCAGACATCCCTGATAGCCAACCTGTCAGTAAGAAAAAGTTATACATGCTTGAGCAAGTAAATGATTTTATGATAGAAACGAAAGGGAAAAGGGGAGTAGAAATAGAGAGTTTTTTCCCTGATCTAAGGTTATTTCTCCACTCCGCTCACGTTATAACAAGGAAAGCCACAATAGAAGAATTTGATCAGCAAAAACATTATAGATTAAAAAAAATTGTTCAGAAAATTAAAAAGGATCTTTACAGTGGTTCAAAATCTCTTGTTTAAAAATGGCTGTGTTTTATGAAACTTCTTTTATTACTTGTTTTAGTCTGTTAGATTTTTTTAGCTATGATGGAAAGGTGCGTTTTTGTTTCTTTTAATCTAAACGGCTGCAGACAGTCTTTTAACAGGGCGCAGCTAGTCGAGTTTTTAGAGCAGTAGCAGGCGGGGGTGGTGTTTCTGCAGGAAACGCACTTGGATCAGGAGAATGAGGAGGCGTGGCGAGCGGAGTGGAAGGGGCTGTACGTGATGAGTCATGGCGCTAGTACTAGTGCAGGAGTAGCCGTGCTTTTTAAACCCAGCCTGGGGGCAGTTTTACTAGATATGGATGAAATCGAGAAAGGGTGGATTTTAAAAGTAAGAGCTAGGCTGGGCAGTACAGTGTATGTTTTTATTAATATTTATGCCCTCAATAGAGGGGGGGAACGAATTTTATTTTTTTAAAAATTAAAGCAAGCTCTTTTTAATATTAATAATAATGATGTGGTGGTACTAGGAGGAGATTTTAATTGTACTGTTAATTTTAATATTGATAGAAATAATGATGAACCACACCCTCAGTCCTCCAGAGAGTTGGCTGTATTGTTAGAGTCCAGTGACCTGGTTGACATATGGAAATGCCTGCACCCCAGTTCAAGACAATACACCTGGTCTCAGTATCACACAGACTGTGTATATAGAGCAAGACTAGACCGGTTTTATACTTCTAAAAACGATTTAAATAAATTTATCAAAGCAAGAATCATCCCCAGTAGTTTCTCTGACCACCACTGTCCATTAATTACAGTAATAATTCAATCAGAACCCCACAGAGCATCTTACTGGCATTTCAATGTAAAATTATTACAAGATGTAAAATTTAAGCAACAATTCAAACTTTTTTGGATAATTTGGAAAAAAGAAAAAGCACAATATAAAGATTTAAGACAGTGGTGGGACATTGGCAAAATACAAATTAAATGTTTTTGTCAACAATATACTATAAATGCAACCAGATCACTGAACACAGCCGTGAGAGAACTGGAGTCCAAAATCCTCCTCCTAGAGGAAAGTTGAAAATTGCGCTGGGGAGCTTGCTGAAGGAAAGAGTGAAGGGGCTATTGTGCATTCCAGATTCATGGAGTTGAGAGACATGGATGCCCCCACTCGTTAGACAATAGACGGATGTGCTGTATCAGGACTCCTGGTGGGAAAGAACTGCACACCTGGGAAGAAATCAGCAGAGAGGTGGTGCGTTTTTACAAGGAACTTTATAATAAAGAACTGTGCAACACAGAGGACACTGAGCGGCTGCTCCAGGGGTTACCCAGCCTCAGTGAGGAGGAGCAGATTCAGCTGGACGCACCGCTGACCCACCAGGAGATGACCGCCTCTGTCAAGCAGCTCTCCAGTGGAAAGGTTCCCGGGATCGATGGACTGCCAGCAGAATTTTATAATAATTTCTGGGATATAATGGGGGAGGATTTGCTCCAGGTTCTGAGAGAGAGCCTCAGCCACAGGGAACTGCCTCTTAGCTGCCGTAGGGCGGTGGTTACACTGCTGCCCAAGAAGGGAGACCTTTGCCAGCTTAAAAATTGGAGACCTGTGTCAATTTTATGTTCTGATTTAAAGATTTTATCCAAAACAATCGCTAATAGATTTAAAAGTGTTATTGGAACTGTAGTACATATGGATCAAACATATTGTATACCAGGTCGCTCTATATTTGATAACTTAATTTTTATTAGAGATTTTTTAACTGTAAGTGATATTTGTGATTTTAATGTAGGAATGGTCTCCCTGGATCAAGAGAAGGCTTTCGACAGAGTCGATCACACCTACCTCTTTCATACACTGGAAGCCTTCGGATTCAGTCCTGGTTTTATTTCTTATATTCAGCTTTTATATTCCAACATTTTTAGTATTTTAAAGATCAACAATGGGCTGAGTCAACCCTTCCCAGTGTGCAGGGGTATAAGGCAGGGCTGTGCCCTGTCTGGTATGCTGTATTCACTGGTTATAGAGCCCCTGCTGCACCTGCTGAGGGTCAGGTTAGCTGGATGGACAGTGCCCTCCTCGCCCTCCACACCCTCCTCTGCCACAGTGAAGGTGTCTGCCTATGCAGACAATGTGACTGTGTTTGTGAGTGGGGATGCAGATGTCCAAGCACTGCAGTAGACTCTAAATGACTTCCAGAGAGCATCTTCTGCCAGAGTAAACTGGGCAAAATGTGACACCTTCTTGTCAGGCAGCTGGGATGAGGGCACCCCTCCTTTCCTGCCTGAGGGGCTGAAATGGAACAGAACAGGCATTAAAGTGTTGGAGTTGCACCTCGGAACAGAAAACTACATGAAAAAGAACTGGGAGGGTTTGTTGGACAGGGTGAGGGGGCGGCTGCAGAGGTGGAAGGGACTGCTGGCTCAACTGTCCTTCAAGGGCCGGGTGCTTGTTATTAATAATCTGGTGGCCTCTAGCTTGTGGCACAAGCTGGTATGCCTGGACCCACCCCAGGGCCTGGTGAAGGAGATCCAGAGAGTGTTGCTGGAGTTCTTTTGGAGCGGGAGACACAGTTTGAGGCCGGCAGTCCTCTACCTCCCTAGTGATGGGGGGGGGGGGGGGGGGGGGGGGGGGGGGGGGTCAGCAGTGGGGGGGGGGGGGGAGGGTGGGGGGGTGGGGGGTAGGGGGGTGCCAGCAGGGTGGCAGCCTTCAGACTGCAGGCGGTTCAGAGACTCCTGTACACTGAGGAGGAGGCTCATTGGAAGAGACTAGCCGGTTTCCTTCTCAATAGAGTTGGGGGGCTGGGGTTAGGAAAACACCTGTTTTTAATTGAGAACACCAGTTTTAGTAAAGCAGGACTTCCTCCTTTTTATCAAAGTATTTTAAAAGCCTGGCAGCTGGTGAGGGTGGAAAGGGATGTGGAGTCCTTGACAGGGCAGGACCTGTTTGAGGAGCCCCTATTTTTTAATCCACTCTTTCCAGTTAAGTTCCTCCAGTCGATGACGCTCTGTGCCAGTTTTTTAAAAGCAGGTGTAACCAGGATGGTTCACTTATTAAACCTTGAGCTCTCCTGCTGGCTAATTGCACAGCTAGGCTGGCACTCAGAGAGGCTTGCAGAAAGACTGATGGGTGAGTTGAGGGGCTACCTCTCCCTGCGGCTCAAGGCAGTCCTGAGGGAGGAGCTGTCCAGAGGCACAGAGCAGAGACAGCTTTCCTTATTTCCAGGAATGATTGTGTCACCAGCAGTAGGTGAGGAAGGCGAGGGGGGTGGAGAGAATGGAGGGACTTTGCTTAAATTGCAGAATGTGGAGGAAATTATCTTTCACACAATGAGTGGAAAACATATATACAAATTGTGTGTTAAAGCCACAGAGTATAGTAGGCTAAGGGGTCTGGTAGACTCTAAGTGGCGAGCTTACTTGGCTGTAGAGGAGGGGCACAGGCCGGTGTGGAGGGTACTGTACAAGCCGCCTCTCACCAAGAGAGTGGGGGACCTGCAGTGGAAGATTCTACACTGCATTGTGTCCACAGGCAGGTTTCTCCATAGAGTGGACCCCAGCATCAGTGAGCAGTGCGCTTTTTGCTCAGCAGAGGAAACTCTGTTTCATGCCTACAGTGAGTGTGAGAGGCTGCGGCCACTTTTTGATTTACTGCAGGGAATCCTGAATAATTTAGGGGTTGTTTTTAGTAAGGAGCTTTTTATTTTTGGGGTTCTATATAGTTTTAAAATGAAAAACAGGTGTGTTCTTATTAATTTTTTAATTGGACAGGCAAAATTGGCTATTTTAAAGACAAGGAAAAATCAACTCTCTGGTTTTGGACTGACCAGTTTAGTGGTTCAGTTCAGGGTGCTCGTGGTCAGCCAGATCAGAGTAGAGTTTGAGTATTTTAAACTGGTCAGTAACCTGGAGGACTTTCAGGAGAGGTGGTGTGTGGGAGACGCGTTGTGTGCTGTGAGTGAGGAGGGGGAGCTCCAGTTTTTGTTCTAATTTTATTTAATTTTTGTTTTACAGTGTTTTATTTTGGCTTTAATCTGTCTTCAACAAAGGTAAAAAAACACGGTTTAATATTGATTTGTTTAATAATCTTTATTTTGTTTAAAATCTGTTTTTAAGGAGAACACAATGTATTTTACTTATTTTAATTCTGCTGAGGCAGTAGGAATCTTAACTTTTGTTGTGTTTCACCTTTATTTGAATTTTAATGGATTTTATTTGGAATATTTAAATAAAGGATCTTAAAAGTCTCTCTCTCTCTCTCTCTCTCTCGCTCTCTCTCTCTCTCTCTCTCAGATTATTAGACCACAGTATTTAGTATTTGTTACTGTTTTTACTGTATTATGAACATGTATATCCCCTCTATTCTCTGGGTTATTGCACTTTGCTGAATACATTATCCCACTTAATATGAACATTGCTGTTACCCATTCGAAGTCTCGCAACCTATCTGATTGTCTTAAACAAGTCCCTTTTAAACATTGTGTTGCTATTATCAGATTGTTACAATAAACAAACGTGTACTGCATTGATTTGTATGATTTTCAGTGCCTCATCGCACCAGTGGCGGAGCAATAGCAGGTGCAGCTGGTGAAGCTGCACACGAACCTGTGCACTCAGAGGGTCCCGGAGGGGTTCCAAAGTTTTTATTTATTTATTTATTTATTTATTTATTTATTTATTTATTTATTTATTTATTTATTAAAAATGATAATATCCTTCGCATTTATATTTGCACATGTTATACATTTGTAGCACTGTAGCTGCCAGTGTGCGGTGCCAGTAATTCATATTGTATCCTCCCTCATTTCAACAGGTATCACTATTGACTTAATTATCCTAACTCTTCCCTTAGAGGCTGGTACAGGGCACATCTTCATGGAAGGTTTTGCTGTATTATTCACCACAGACATTTGCAGTTATATTCTGTGTGCACAATTCATCCTGTTTAGACGGAAGCTGTTGGGTTCTGCTGTGGGCACCAAAATAAACTACAGCCAATCAACATCCCTGTATTTCTGATTTATTATAATAATAATAATAATAATAATAATAATAATAATAATACTAATAATAATAATAGTAGAACGGTTTCCTGTGTGAGACAATTTCTGCAAATATCGGTGCAGAATTGTGAATTTTGTAATCATTGTGATCGCAGAATTGGGAATCCTGGTAGGGTTAGTGATTAAACCTGTTTGTTTATCATTAAAACATAGTGTAGTGTTGGATGTAAAGATGTACCCAAACTGAAATAAAGAAGGTGAGTAGAAAACCTTCTTATTACGTACTCTTTCATACATGCTAACATTCAGACAATTAAATATAGATCAATATTGAACACTTGATATGGTTTGTTTGATGTTTATAAATAAGGGTTAAATTAACATTTTGGATGGAGGGGGCGCAATAATGTCCTGCACTGTGGCCCATCTTCCTCTTCATCCGCCACTACATCGCACTGAACTGGCGTAGTCGTTCTGCCTTCTCTGATATTTTAGATTTGAATGTATTTGTGTTATTTCCGTACAACATGACCACCCCAGCAACACCCCAGCAACGCGTCTCCCAGGAGGGGCAACATTTTCAAAACCAGCCAATCATATCACATAGATATATATATATATATATATATATATATATATATATATATATATATATATATATATATATATATATATAGATAGACCAAAGTCAGACAGAGACAGCTTATATGGTACATGATGATTCCTGCCTTTCATCCAATTAATTTTATGTAGGCTATAGATATGCAATACATTATGTATGTAGATAAGCAAATGTTCATGTCGATGACTACAATAACATCTTCAAGCTATGACTACTATTCTTACAATAATAAAATACACAAGTATCGTATTTTATTTAAATATAATTTCTTTAAAATATTACATTATTTGCCGTGTATGCAGTATGCCTGAACATGAACCCCCAATCATAACATCTTTCATTTTAACAGAAAACAAAGTGAAAACATGTTTAAAAATCTCAGCTCTGCCTTCTTGCCTTATTATGTTTGGAATATTAAATATATAAACCTACAAACTAAATAACTCAACTGAGGTGTGCCTTTTTATTTAATTAAGAAGGAGCTACAGGTTTGTTAATGTAGTTCCCTTTCAATTCGAAAATAACCATCAAGGTATGGGATATTGCCGTCAGGCAGTAGGATTGGCTGAGCTTTATAGCAAAGCTGCCGATAGGCCTCCGCGCGAGCTGACGTGTAAGCCCACTCCCCTGGGAGCTTACAATATGCAGCATGCGGAGACTCTCTTCCTCTTTTGCCTTCAGCCTCTGTAGGACTCTGAGCTTGTAAGTTCTCTCTGTGAGATTTTCCTTCACTGATTGTACTCGACAGCCTTGAGCTGAGAAGCTGGCTACCGCCCCTTCTCAGTTGATTTCAGTGTTTGCTCCTTTGAGCACTATATATATAATTTTATATATATTTTTCCTTTCACGCTTTGCCTCGGCATTGCATGCTTTCCGCATTGGCCCTTCATCTTCCTTTATCTTCCAATATATGTATATATTGTTATATATATTTTTGTTGGTTTTTTTGCTTGTCTATTCTTCCCTAACAGGCATTGAATTAGAGGACACATTGCGCGCCAGTAAGCCACACAATATTTGTAGCCTCAGTCTCGCCCCGCGCCAGACCCGGAGTTAGACTGCTACTCGCAGTCGCTCTCAAACTACCACCCGCGGATTGTGTTCATCCCACTGTGTGGTCGTTGTCTTCGGTTGCTACACTAACACTCAGTACGGCTGCAGTTCCTCAGTACGGTGCATTAATACCTTGATGCTTGGTGCACACACCTCGACGTCCGGCGCTCCGACGCTCAGTGCACGCACCTCAACGCTCGACGCTTGGCGCATTAACACCTCGACTCTCGGTGGACGCACCTCGACGCTCGGCGCCTAACACTCTGTGCACGCAGTACACGTACCTCGACGCTCAACGCTTCGGCATTCTACGCTCGGTACTTCAACTCCTTGCCGCTCAGTACACGTACCTCGACGTTCGCGCATTAATCAAGACACAGTGACATATCCCATCAACAAGATGTCTGGGTTTCATTGTTGCATCACCTGCCAGGCTAAATTGCCGGCGAGCGACCCGCATGAGGACTGTGTGGCATGCCTGGGACCAGAGCACGCCGCGTCTGCCCTGGCAGACAGATCGTTTTGTTCGCTGTGTGCTAATTTTCAACAGCGTACTCTTCGCCAGAGGGTGAGGAAAGCAGTGGGGAGCCACTCCCCTTCCTTTGGGTCGTCCTGCATGGTGTATGCTCCTCCGTCGTCTACACCACCTGTAAAATTGCAACTATCGAGGAGCCACTCCAAGCTTACAGCTGGTCAGAGATCTCCTGAGCATAGACGTGCTCGGGAACGCTCCCGTAGCCCGCCTATCCGACACTGAGGCCCCTCCCCTCTCAAGGAACGCCCTCACCGGTCACGGTCTCACTCCATTTCACTCCATCATAGGGGACGCACTCGTTCCCCTCGCCGGGACAGACACCATAGGGACAGGTCAGACATGGCAGAGCTCACATCAAAGATGTCCCAGTTCATGGAGGTGATGATGCGTCAGCAATCGCTGCTCATGTCGCTGACCAGCAGGGCACCACAGACCACCGACGCACAGGTCAGGCTGACAGCCACCCAACTGGCTCTGCCCGCCCCAGTCTCCCAACAACCCCAAGGGGTTTGGGACGCGGATGCAATCTCCAGGGATGCGTCATAAGGTGAGCCTCTCGCGGAGGAGGATAGTTTGGAAGCCGAACTAACCTCTCACAACTCAGAGCTGGACACTGAGTTGGAGGTGTTGGACAACAATGACCCCTTGTGGTCACTGGTGGAGCGAGCAACTCGCCATCTAGGGGTTGAGTGGCCAGCCGTAGAACCACCTCGGCGGTCGCTGTTTGAGTCGCCATCTGTGCGGTCTCCACAGCCCAGGACGCTCCCAGCCTTCCCGGACTTTATTAAGGAGGTGCAATCCACCTGGGGGGCCCCAGCCTCTTCAAGGGCAACCTCGCAGAAAACTTCCACATTTGCCATGCAGGGAGCAAGTGAGGTGGGACTGGCGTCTTTCCCACCAGTCGATGTCGCCTTCGCCTTTGTCAAAACACCAACTTTATTATCAGGCCTAACTAAGGACCCTGCATGTCCTAATCGACAGTGCAGGATTACGGAGGTCCATTTGAAGAAGGGATATGCAGCGGCTACAGAGGCAGTCAGACTGTCCAGCGTGGCCAGTCTCCTGTCATTCTACCAGGCGTCGCTGGTGAAAGACCTTCCTGAACACCTCTCGGCGTCTTTGAGGGTGGAATTGGTGTTGATCGGCCAATTCCTTGTTAAAATAGCCCAGCTAAATGCTCGGGCCCAGGGCAGGAGTATTGCGTCCCTAGTGGTCGCGAGAAGGCAGCTCTGGCTCTCGCAGGCGAGAGTCCATGAGCCTGACAAGGCCCGTTGCTAGACGCCCCCATCACGCCGGGGCACAAGTTTGGCCCACCGGTGGAGGAGATGCTGCAGCGCTCTGCTAAAGCCCGGGAGGCATCTCAACAGATGGCAAAGATGTGGCCGCATAACCCATTCCAGCCAAAGCGCCAACAGGAGCATCAGTGGCGAGAAACACCACCACAGCACATACCACGGCCGCGGGGTGCTAAGACACCTCCGTCAGCTGCAGCAGCTCGCGGTCAGCCTCCATTTTCTGGACCGCGGCGCGTAGAATGGCACCCTAGAGGAGGTGGCAGGTCACGCCCTCGGGGCTCTGGCCAGGCCCCTCGTGAGCGAACACAGCCAAATCAGCCCTGAGACATCCAGGCAGCTATTACCCCACCCCTATACCGTTCCACAGCTCCAATTCTGGCAACAATGCACCAACAACATCTGGGTGCACAAAACCATTTCCACCGGGTACACCCTTCAGTTCCGGTTAAAGCCTCCCCCCTTCAGGGGGGTGGCCGTAACTGCAGTGAAGGACTCGGTTCAGTCCTCAGCTCTGAATGTAGAGATACAGGCATTGCTCAGGAAGCATTCCATTCAACAAGTAGACCCTGCTCTGATCGACCAGGGGTTCTATTCCAAATACTTTCTAGTGCCCAAAAAGGACGGCGGGTTCCCCATGCTGGGGCTGATGGCTGCCGCCTCACAAGCCCTTCCTTTGGGCTTATTACACCAGAGACCTCTACAGGCCTGGTTCAATGCCTTCGCGTTACATCCGTGGAGAGACAAACACTGCAGGTTGATGGTATCCCAAACATACTGGGAAGCACTACGCTGGTGGAAAGTTCCATCAAACATCTGCCAGGGTGTTCGCTTGGGTCCCATTTTCTGGAGGGAAGTGGTGACAACCGATGTTTCCAACCAAGACTGGGGAGCAGTCTATAACGGCTCAGGACCCGTGGAGTGTGGTCAGGACCCTGGAGGTCAGCCCACGTCAATGCTCTGGAACTCAGAGCAGTGGACCTCATCCTCCGACCTCGCCAGTGCTCCTAGACAAGCACGTGTTGGTGCGGTCGGACAACACCACGGTTATGGCGTATATCAACCACCAGGGCGGCCTACGGTCCCCCTGTCTTCACCAAATGGTAACACGGCTGTTGCTATGGGCACAGCCACGTTTGCTCTCTCTACGCGCGGTTCATCTACTGGGCAGAGCCAATTACACAGCAACCTCCTATCCAGAGGAGGCCCTCTGGCAGGGGAATGGCGTCTCCACTCTTGGGTGGTAGAACGCATCTGGGAATGGTTCGGCATAGCACAAGTGGATCTCTTCTCTTCGCGAGAGACCACGCACTGCCCCCTATGGTTCTCGGTGAGGGACCCCGACAGCCCCCTAGGAGTCGACGCACTGGCTCATGAATGGCCCCCAGTACTCCTATATGCGTTTCCACCGATTCCGATGCTCCCCGCCCTCTTAGAGAAGGTCAGGGTAGAGCAAACGACAATGATTCTGATCGCTCCTCGGTGGCCTCAGAGAATTTGGTTTCCGAGTGTGGTGCAGTTACTGCACTGTCAACCACGGGAGCTTCCCCTGCGAGCAGACCTATTCTCCCAGGCCGAAGGACGGCTTTGGCACCCAAACCCCGAAGCTCATGCAGCTATGGGCTTGGCCCCTGAGCGGGAGCGCCTGTCAGCCTTAGGGCTTTCGACGGCGGTAATTTCGACCATCCAGAGTGCTAGGGTGCCCTCTACTAGGTCGCAGTATGCGTACAAGTGGCAGCTGTTCCAGGACTGGTGTCTGGCGGGGGGCCATGACCCAATCTCTTGTTCTATGGCAGTGATATTACAGTTTCTACAGAAACTGTTAGATGAAGGGAAGTTTCCCTCTACACTTAAAGTGTATTTAGCTGCCATACCAGCTTGAGATGTATGAACTGACAGATTATCACCAGGTTGCCATTTTCTGGCATCTCAGTTCCTTGCGACCTCCAAGAACGACCAACTTACCGTCATGGAGCCTTGACGTGGTGCTAGAAGCCCTTACCAAGGCACCGTTCGAGCCTCTCTACACTGTGGATATGAAGCTCATTTCTATAAAAACTGCGTTTTTGCTGTCAGTAGTATCTGCAAAACGCGCCAGTGAGTTACATGCACTGTCAGTGCATCCTTCATGTATCTGCTTTGTAGGAGACGGTTCTAAGATCTCAATGCGCCCAAATCTAGCCTTTTTACCAAAAGTTATATCTCAGTTCCACAGGAACCAGCTGGTCGAGTTGATGGCATTCCATCCTCCTCCCTTTTCCTCTCCAGAGGAACAACGGTTACACATGCTCTGCCCTGTGCGGGCATTGAGGTGTTATATTGACCGTACAATGACCGTGAGGCAAACAGAACAGCTGTTCATATGCCATGGTTCTAAGACCTCGGGTCAGCCGTTGTCAAAACAACACCTTTCTCACTGGATAGTGGATGCTATTAAATTAGCCTATGAGTCTGCAGGCCTTCCACTGCCAGGGCAGTTGAAGGCGCATTCCACTAGGGGTATGGCAACATCCTGGGCCCTCTTTAGAGGGGTGCCAGTGTCTGATATTTGCGCGGCAGCCAGTTGGGCTACACCGCATACCTTTATGAGGTTTTACAGATTAAATGTGCTGGATTGCTCTGCTCCATTATTTGGAGCATCTGTACTACACTCTATGGCACCTCAGGATGCCAACATAGTGTTTAATACCCCACCTTAGGACAGGTGTCATTGCGAGCATAGACGCTCAGGCGCAGCTCCGCATATGCCTAGATGTATTGCCTACGCAGTTGCATTATGATGTAAGTCTGTCCTACTGCCGAGAATCCTCCCTTGCGACACCTTGGGTACACTGTTCCCATACCTTGATGGTTATTTTCGAATTGAAAGGGAACAATAGGTTGCGGATGCAACCCTGGTTCCATGAAAGAGAAAATAACCATAAAGCTGCGAGGTCGCTCCGGAAGCCTTCACGGCCTGAAGAGCAAAAGAGGAAGAGTGTCTCCGCGCGCTGCGTATTGTAAGCTCCCAGGGGGGCGGGCTTACATGTCAGCTCACATGGAGGCCTATCGGCAGCTTTGCTATAAAGCTCAGCCAATCCTACTGCCTGACGGCAATATCCCATACCTTGATGGTTATTTTCTCTTTCAGGGAACCGGGGTTGCATCCGTAACCTATCATTATTACATTCGCAGCGTGTTTAGGTCTCGTGACTTAAACGTGCATTATGATTGGGTTGCATTATGTTGTTGCCTGTGTGTTGCCAGCTAGTCAAACGCATGCTTGTTGCTCGTGTGTCTACTGCAAACTGCAAGGCAACACGCAGGCAGTAAATGTGTTCCTCTTGTTACCGTCAACAAGTCACCCGTGTGACCAGGTCTTTTGGTTTCTTTTAGAGAAGATGGAAGGCATGGGAGTTTCAGATCACACAACATTGAGTTTATGACAAGTTTCTTTCGTGGCACAACAGTGTCACCTCCTGGTAAAATATATCAGTTTGTGAGCAGCTGCTTGTCTTTCAGTGGCAGGTAGTTTTTGTACAGTGCTGGACGGGTTTCTGTCACTGTGGGACTCAGGGAACAGTAGTACACGGCTGAGTCTGTCACTTCAGTGTCTATCAGTTTCAGAAACACGTGTTTTTTGTCTTTATCAAGCTCTGCTGAGACTCGGTGATCTTTCTCGTTAGCTTTAGATATAGCCCCCGTTTCAAAGCTCATCAGCAGGTACTCCAAAGCCTGTCCGGGATACTGGCGATACCATTGCAAATTCTGTACAGCACCCCTGTAGCTGCACTGGAGGCTCACATTATCTCTTTGTTTAACATTTTCCACACCGGATAATGGAGTAATTGTGTTTCCAAAATCTCCTTCTGCAGATATAAAATAAAATAAAGAAAAACGTCTAAACTGTCATATTCAATGTAGGCGCATGTCAACACTACAGATCTACAGATTCATCTTGTTATTAAATAAATGTACCTATTTTTTAAGATATGGCGCTGACACTTTTTAACAAGTTATTTTGGAGCTTGTTTACTATGTAAAGTCCATTAGTGTTGTAAAATGTAAGTCACACAATTGAAATAAGAAAATTTAAAGTACCTTAATTTAATGTCTCATTGTCTATCTTGGTCAGCAGACTTACCTAATAGAAGTGTACAGAACAGTAAAGTGATGAGCGCCATTCTCACCCGTGACAATACCAGAGGATCTGTGACAGCCCTCCCCATGCGCAAGGTTAGGAAGCACTCTGGATGGTGCTCTCAGCTGTGTATGATGTCACACTGAAGGCGTGTCAAACAGTTTGAGGTCACACCAGTAGAGTGTGTGCAGGGATGTCTGGGAGAGACAGAAGCAAAAGCACGCGGATTAATACCAGCAGCTGCTGATGTGTTTTTTTTTATTTATTTATTTATTTATTTATTTATTTTACACTGTTGTGAATTACTTTTGAAAAACAAGTGCATCAGAAAGACAGTCAGTTAAAGGGAGCTGCATACCAGAATGCACACGGTGATGCACAAACGATTACCTCACCATGTCATATGTCTATATCTGTATGTCTGGTTTGTTTGCAAACGACAGTCCTGATAACAATGCAAACAAGAAAAAATAAAATAAATCTCAAACAATCCAAGGACGACAGTATTTTTGTTAAAAAACACGGACTCTATAAAATGCGCCTTACACGCGTTTATAGTAATCAAAATAAGTTATAGTAATTATAGGGTTTATGGTAATTAAAGTAATTTATATATAGGGCTGTAGTAGCCACAGCAACTATTATTATTAATGGGTCACCTATACAAGGTGTTTTGCCTATTATTACTGATTAAAGAACGAGCCGATATGTCTGCTTCACTACTGAAAAAACACTACAGACCGCAGCCCTATAAATAACAATAATAATTGCGATTATTAATTATGTGTTTGCATTATCAGAGCACTGCTTAAAATAAAGAGGAATCCATGTTATTCTACCGCCTTCAGTCTTCACGTTAATGTTATTCCGTGGAGTAGATAGAAGATAGAAGTTAATCGGCTCGTTTCAGATTTTATTAACAATAGAGTCGGTGGTGTTGTAGTCCGTAACGACAATAAAGATTTTGAAGAGCCCCGAGATATCAGCGGGACTTGAGTGTTAATGTACTCACACAATGAGGGGTGAAATGTGCTTTTGCTTGCGATAAGCAACGTGTAAAAGAGCCTGAACGAATATAACTATTATATGATTTTAACCGAGACTGGTGTTCGGGTGGCTAATAGCGGGCTAGGACCTTACTAGTAATATTATTAAAAGTGATTAAATTGGTCTCTTTATAAGTTTTAGTCCTGATACATGCAGGGATTTTTTGTTTTGTTTTGTTTTGTTTTGTTTTTTTGTTTTTTTTTGTTTTGCAAAAAACAGTAGAGATTTTAGGGTTTCATCCGTTTTTAATTTATCTCCCCTTTTCTGTATAACTGGATTTGCTTTAAAGAACATTTTCAAATCGGGTAATTACTACTCATTTGTTCTTATGGTTTTTCCTCATCGTTTCTATTGAAAGCGCACTGAGGAAACGTGCGCCTTCAATAGAAAAGCAGGCTATGTGAAGTTAGCAGGATGTTTTTGTATGAAGCTGTATGTAGATTCTCACACTGTGGGGTTCAGCGCACAGAGGAACACCGAAGAGTCTGAAAGCAGCACTCGGGTTATCTGCAGATCGAATGTCTTCTTGTTGTTATCATGCTTCGCTGAAATTCGATTTCTGAAGCGTGCTGGAACACTTGTAGCATCTATGTTTTCATAATATAGGATTTGGGGAGCTAGGTTGTGATTTTGAATGTACCAGAATAGAGATGGCTGCGTAGCGTCTTTATAAGAACAGGGTATAGTGGTATTTCCTTCTTCTTTTACTGTTAGAACTGAAGACTGGTTCACTGACTGTCCCTGAGATGTTTCTAAATTAAAACACAAAAAACAGGGTACAATTAATAATACAAATACATGTTCATCAAGCAGTAAAAAATGTATCTGAATCAATCCTAATACCCGTTGAGACACAGAGAAGCAGGGCTGTGTATAGAACTCGGCGCATCATTGCATTCTCCATGCTCCATTCGTGTCTCATAAACCCCTCTCTAATAACGGGTGCGAATGAAAGAGCTCGTTTATAAACCTGGGCTGTACCGTGCTGAAAGACACACCCCTTTCCAAGTTAGCCTATCAGCAGTTAACCTATTGCTTAACTATTTAGAGCTGACCATGCAAACATAATGTGCCTACCTTGTGTAGTTTGTACGGTTTGCCCGCCTTTGGCATACAGATTTATGTTGTATCTTTACTGTTTCATAACATGTGCTTATCACTGAGCGAACTTTAAGTCTGAGATGAGCAATGCGGGAAGTCAGTCGCGAGCCAGCTGTGGTGGTGAAATGTGGCAAGACGTGTACTAACCGTAAACATTGGATTGGTATAATCAGAACAATATAAAAACACTCTGCTGGAGAGTGGGTTTAAAATTAAGTTAGCCTTAATTAAGTAAGCATTTCCAATGCTTTGTATGTGTTTAAAATTAGTTGCTGGATTTTAAAAGTTTTTTTAAGCAACGGAAAAAAATATAAGATTACAGCTAAGGACAAAAAAAAAAAAAAAAAAAAAAAAAAAGTTTGGAATTAAAACATTTCTCTTCAGAAAGTCGAATGAAATCTTGTCCGTAATTTTACTTTAACATGTTGAATGACATGCCACTTTGTAGTTTTCCATATAGCCTACTTAACAAAAAAACTGACAAATTGAAAATGTGACATTTGGAAATCTAACAAGAAATTCTGAACTACTAATATGGCTTCAGGTAGACTTTTGTGATAACATTTTGAGTTTCTTTGATTACGTAATGTTAAATAAAACTCTAAATTATGTTTATATATATATATAAAGTATGTGTCAATGCTCAAATTCTAGATGATGCAAATGAGAGCTGTGAGTCTCGCTGTGTACAAATCTATCTCTACACATGAGAGCTGTGAGTCCCGCTGTGTACACGCCTATCTCTACACATGAGAGTTGCATGACTGCGATGTTTGAACAAATGCAGGCACCTCCTCTGCAATTAAAATAGAGATACTGGTATAACCTATCTTTGCACAGCACAGGATAAAGCAATTCGGTTAGTTCAGCTACGTATGAAGCTATTGTTCAGAAGTGCATGACCTAGTTAGCCATGCATGCGTTCACTGGTGCAGAATTACATGAGAATGTGCTGAAAGGAATATACCTATGAATTGTTATTCACACACAGTGCTGTATTACAGTGCCACCTGGTGGTCACAGCTGCAGAATGTATTTGACTCGCTCTCCCGGGTCCTGACGGTACCACTGCAGGTATATGTTGCTGGAAGCTGAATGGGTAAAATTGCAGTGAATTGTAATAGACTGGTCTTCTTGTGCATGCAAGGCAGCAGGCCATTGTGTAACAGAGTCTTGAGCTTCAAAACTGTGACCTGTTGAACAGGAACAAGAGATGATTTTAGTCTGCAACACAATAACATATGGTTAGAATTATTATTTTGTAAATTGTTATTATAAAGAGGCCTACAATGTAGCAATACAATGAGATATCCTTGTCCGTTTAAAGCATTCACATTTCCAATGCAATGCTGAAATGCAAAGAGCAGCAGGTGGTTGCTGCAGGGCGAGGTGTAGAGTTCCTGTGCCTGTGAGCCTCAGAGCACAGTAATACACGCAGAGTCACTGAGCTCACACTGCTGTATTCTCAAAGGCACTGTTCGGCTGCTGGGGTTCAGCTCAGGTGAGAAACGGGCTGGAAACTCACTTGAGGGATCACTCAGAAACTGATTGGTGTGCAGTATATTTTCAGGAGATTTACCAGGGCTTTGTTTATACCAGAATAGATAAGGGTTGATGTCTGTTGTATTATATTGAAAGGTTAATATTGGTTCATTCCTTTCAGGTGTCAATATCTCAGCTGGAGACTGTGCCACTGAATCTCCAAGACTTCTCTCTGAAATACAGTTCAATAAATCCATGTTAAAGATATAGAATATGTGTTTGCTCCTCTGTGAATAATGGGAGTATTTGACTTGAACCCAAGCTCTACATACACACCTATCAGAATGAGCAGAAGAGCTGTAGTGAGAACTCTGTGCTGCTGATTTCCTCGCCCCATGCTCAGTGCCTGTGTGAGTGCAGAATGAGGAGAGCTCAAGAACTGCAGTGTTGGAAGATGAGATAGAAGCTGCACACGTGACCGATGATGCAGATGAGAACTATTCCACACTGGAGTGTTCACTGGAGACATGATGATATGAAACAACACGAGAGATGTGCCCTTGAGGCAGCTGCAGTGTGAAGCAGGAATACTTTACCAAATAATAGCACTATAACATTTACAAGATGCTTACATCTCATTATAATATTTTCACCCGCTTAGTATTCCAATTCCATATTTTTTCTTCATTTGAATGCATTTCAGTATCATTTTGTCTGCAATGTGGGTGTTTTGCAGCCGCACATCACTTTGCATGTATCCTTACATCAGCCCCTTTATGGCCTATGTTTGTATATACCCTAATTTTTTTAAATTCATTAAGAAATGTTATTGATAATTACCATTGTTATATTTAGCACATCATGAAAAGGTGTTTTTTTTTTTTTTGTTGTTGTTAAATTCTTGAAATTCTGCATTATGCTCAAGCGTCTTTCATTCACTTCTCCAGATATTAAGCTTCAAAGCAATTTTGGTTTCTGTGTAATAAATATGGTTATATAATGTTGTGCTGCAATGTGTATTTATTTGAATTTATTATAAGAGTTTATATGCATTTAAAATATTTTACATTAAAGAGTAAAAGCTATCTAATGAACACAAGTTGATTTGAAATTGAGTTGGGGCAATATGACACAAAACATACCAGCTGTACCTTCATTCTGAACATACTAGGAGAGTTCGATAGATTCACATTGAGTGCTTTCTGCAGGGAGCTGTGCTGGTCGTGGTTCGTGGCACTCAACTGGTCTGACATGGACCTGCCTTGGGCTAAAGGGCTTGAGGGATGTATCCCTGAATGAATTTCACGTTATGTGCTATTAATGAATTGTCATCTCCTTATTGCCTGGCATGTGCCTTGTTGTTTAATGAGGGAAGCATTGTCTGATGGTGCATATTGAGCTTCAAACACTGACAATTCATTGGCATACACTGCCCCCTAGTGGGGGTACTTTTGAGTTTTGAATATTCATTCAGTATGACTGAGGGGCTTGATTGGGTTCCTGGATGTACCTGAAGAGATATGGAGTAGTGCCTGATCTAAAATCATATTTACAGTGTATAGTGGTGTTCTCTGTTTCTAGAACGAGAGTTGAATTTGTAGGTTGAGTCACTGTATCTCCCGGGATCATTTCTAAAAGAGGAGACAGAACGATAATCATTGTGAAATTATAATGAAATATACGCCAGATACAAGCTGCATTACAGTAAATAGATAGATAAATAATCATTACAGACACAAAGGAAGTACATAGTTATACTGCCAATATGTTGACAAACTGTAAAATTCTGGAAAAGACTGATAAAGTAACAGAAAAGACATTGTCAAAATCTTGTCAAACACTTTGTCTAATTGTGTAGCAGTTTATCTACCTATGATTAAACAGAGAAGTATAAAAGTAAAAACACCACATTCCTGTTCCATTGTCAAAACTTTCAATCAACAAACCTCCCTCCACCATCTGCTTCAATCTGCAGCTGAATCTGTGAAGAATGCGTTTCTATAGCAGTGATGTCATGAAACCAGAGCCCCGCCCCATACACAGTGCAACCCTTTATTGCATCATCACTCTGTTTGCTCTTGGTTAGTCTGTGTGTGCGCCTAAACAATAATGTTCAGCGTTGTGTCCAGGAGTATGTGTAGCAGTACAATATTCTCCATTGTGCGCCGAGCTCCCAGTCTGTGCTCTGTGCTCTGCGCAGGAAGTGATGTACGGCTTGTTGCTGTGTTTTATTTCCTGCCGGTGTCTGTGCACTCGGATATTGAGGGTATATACAGTACAATGCATGTTGATATGCAGGGGGATAGTTACCAGCAGGTACAGATTCTTGTGTGTTGTTTTCTCTAGGAGTTTCTAAACAGAACACAGGCTGCACTGCCATCTTCACCAGCGAGACTCACTCAGCAGGCAGCAGGAGGTTTCTGTATGAAGTGATAGAGAGACTCTCACAGTGTGGGACTCAGAGCACAGAAGTACATGGCCGAGTCAGGCAGCACAGCCACAGTGATATTCAGATGAAAGGTCTTCTTTGTTTTGTCATGAATTGAAAAACGATTTTGAAACCTTGGTGGAATGTCTGCCACCTGAGAATATGCATTCAGTATGACCAGTGGGGCTTCACTGTGGTCCTGGATGTACCAGAAGAGATTGTTAGCTGTGGCTGCTGTTTCATACGTGCACTGAACAATGGTGCTCTCTCTCTCTCTCTTTAAGGACTATTGGATGTGAAGGTTGAGTCACTGAGTCTGCTCGGGTCATTTCTAAAAGAAAAGACAAAAAATGGAATGAATAAGATTATATGAAAGCATACTTACAAATATATAAAACATGAAATGATAGCATACAACTATAGATAATGTGAACTCCCTTCTGTATGTGTATCAGTGATTTGAACTCACTTCGCATTTTCCAATAATTAATTTCTACTAATTGCACTGTTTACTTTATAAGATAAATCACTATTTCTGTTTGCAATTTATTACTAAACTGTACGACTTTAAAATCCATTTAATTTTTATATTGCACGATATGATAGAATATACTGACACACGTGTTTGACAAATTGCATAACCAGTATGTATACATGGACCTACTTATGCTTAAACAGACCAAAAGCACAGTAAACCAAGTACATTCCTGTTCCATTCTCAACACGATAAACCTCCCTCTACTGTCTGGTGCAACCTGAAGCTGAAACTGTGAACCCTGTGTTTCCATAGATGCGATGTCATGGAAACCAGTGCCCCTCCCCTACACCGTGTCGTTGCTGTCCTCCATTGCCACCTGGTGGTTTGCTCAGTTCATTTGTAATCGGATGTTGAGCTGCACTTGCAGTTCAGATTTTCTGCAGACTGATTTTTAAGAGACCTATTGTTATGTTATTTATTCGCTGGAAGAAGCATTCAACCAGCTGACAATAGAGCCCTGAATAAATTACTGAGCCTATCAGTGTTCAGTAGTACCTCGCATATTCTGCACATGGCGTGTTCACGTGACAATGGGCCGCATTTGTCAATGTGTGTTTTTTTTCGAGCAGTGCAAGCGATTCATAATTTTTACTTTTTCAAAAACCGAGATGCAGAAAGACATTTTCCCGTCAATCAGTTATCTCTGGGAAGGGTTTAGGAAAACTCCTTTAAAAATATGTCACGGAAAAGTTTCCTTTAAAATGTACTAAACAGTGATGAATCACGACTATACTAATTTGTAGAGTTAATGATGTGTAAAGTAGGAAAAATGCGGGATTTTTATAAAGCAATTCGTTGGAGTTTTCAAAACCTTCTGTATTTCTTTTCAAAAGAATCATTACTGCAGTCAAAATAAGGTAAAGAGGGCTTTGATGTATCATAAACCTTCTAGGGAAATCTGTCTCACCTCCATTATTAAGGGATGTTGGGTTTGACACATTGATGAATAGAGCTCACTGTGCTGACCTGTGTGAGAGGTGCATTGAGAAGCGTCCTGCTCAATCGAGGTACCTGCCACATGCAATGCTTTTCCATTCAGCCATTTGTTCCATGTAATCTCTATGATATGGGTAAATAAAGGTTTGTATTATCGATACTTGAATAAATTCAATGCGAATAAGGTTGATGCTGTCCGCAATTCTGAATGTGTCAGATACGAAACGCAAATGAAGTGTGTCTCTGAGTTGAATATATCCATTGCTTATTTGTTGTCATGCTATATTGACTGAGTTTATCAACCAGTTTACAGAACAATGTGTGCTGTTTAGTGCGGGTAGTTTCTAAACACAATTCAGGACAGTGTATAGGGATTTATTAAGCATACTTTTCTTTTAAGATCGAGTTGTTATATCTGCTTGGGACATTTCTAATGAAAAACAAGAAACAAGCAGCAGTGTAGTTCAGTGCTGCGTCTATTATCGAGGGCTGAGTGTTAAGAAGGACAGTGATTATGTATTATTTGTTCATTTATTTTAAAAATATAATAAAGAAGGACAATGTCAAACCAACTGTACTTCTGATGAAAAAAATAAAATAAAATAAAAACAAGGAGGTAAATGGTTTATGAAAATATGCCATACTTCCCTTTATATTGATACAAGCACGTCCTTGTCCGCCTTCATATTGAAGTGCTGGTATGGGCGCATTGTTTGGTTGTTCAATAGATGTTGTACATGTTGAGTTTCCTGTACAATGTGATGTTTAATATTGAAGTTTAGATGTGTGTTTGTGCCAAGGCCTTTATTAGAGAGCTCAGTAAATACACACATATTAGAAACAAAACAAAACAAAACAAAAAACCCCCCGCTAAAACAACGTTTATTCAATAAAGATGTATTTGTTTATTTATGTATTGCTTATAACCTAGCAGTGCTGTTTGATATGACAGGGCCAGCAGCACATTGTAATGAGGCTTCTAATTTTGATCAAAGCTCTCAAATCTGGAACAAGATTTCAAGCAGTGCTGTTTGACAAAACACACAGTGAACTTCTACACTGCAACAACAACAACAACAATAAATACAATAAATACATACAAATAACATGAATAATAATAATAATAAAACATTACATTTAACTTACGAAATAAGATATTATTTTTATTCAAGTGTATTTTTTATTTTTTTTTTATGAAATACTCACAGTAATCTGATTGTTTTTTTGTTTTTTTTTTTTGTTTTTTAAGCTTCTCGCTCTCTTATATACCATAACAATAACATATTGCACATACACATTGTAACTGAGATGTTCCAGTGAAGGGGTTAATTAGTGCGCTCTAAATGGGTTGTGTTATTGTAGAAGGCAGTAATGTAAAGACAGCACCGTGGTACTCAGTGCACACAGGTACACTGCAGAATCACACAGCTGCGTGTTCACGATTGTTAAAGTAGTCCTCATCTGCGATGTGTCCACCTGACTGGAAAACCTGGCCTCAGTTTCATCTGATCGGAGTTCATGAGTGGAACCTTTCAAGCGATGAAGCAGATATCGATGAGAGCTGCCTGGAGTCTGCTTGTACCAGAAGAGATTCTCAGATTCAGCGCTTCTGCTCAGGGATTACTTGCAGAATATCCTCGTGTCGCTGCTAACTTTCGAGGTAATCCTGTCATTCAGCTGATTAATTTCATCTCCACGACTGCAGTCTGTAAAATATATTATATATATATATATATATATATATAGAGAGAGATGCGAAAGAGAGAGAGAGAGAGAGAGAGAGAGAGAGAGAGAGAGAGAGAGAATGAGAGAATGCCTTTGACTTTTAAACAACACACCCCCCCCCCACCATGGCACACACACCTCCCCGTGGGCACCTTCTGCCAGCGTCTCTCAAAGCTGTCCAATTCGTGCACCATTTTAAAATAGACAAACTCCATCTTGATCCTGGAGACCATCAGGACCCTAAGAATATTAATAGGATTGATAAGACCTGTGGGAAAGACTTTGTTTTTTCGGGATTTTAAAATAGCTAATTTCGCCTGACCAAGGACAAAGCTAACTAATGAGCACCTATCCTTCCGTGCAAAATTATACTTTACACTAAAAACAAAAATATTTTTAGTAAAAGTAACCCCCAAGGAAGCAAGAAGGTTCTCTGAAAACAAAAAGAAGGGCTGCAGCCGAGGGCAATCCACAAACAGGTGGGACAGAAGGGGCACCGACCCCCGGCTCCACTCGACTCAGATATCTATTTGTGGCTATAATGCCATGCAGCACTCTACACTGCAGGTCTCCGGAGTGCTTAGGCAAGGGAAGCTTATACAGCACCCTCCAGACAGGAACTTTATCAACAGGGACACCAAGGTGAGCCCGCCCTTTCAGCTTATTAAAATGTCATAAATATTATCTGTACTTTTAAAAGTCGATCTTGAACACTCTCCTCAGTAGATAAAATCTCTGCCCCAAATCCTGGAGAAAATAAAACAGCAACCCCAGCACTAAAATTAGAACCGTCGCTTAAAATACAGTCGCCCCTCCACTCAGACTGCCAGTGAGACTGCTTACTGCTGTCTGAGTGTGTCTCCTGCAATAAAATCACATTTGAACACTCGCTGTTTAAAAAGTGTAGAGATCAGTATAAAAGCTCACTGCAACATGCCTGAGCTCCGCAGGGCTGGAGACCTCTCTCCCCCTGGGCAGCCTCAGACAGCACATTGTCTTGCGCTCCGCTGTCTTCCTCTCCAGGCCGAAGAAGAAGGCTGTGGGGGCGTCCATATCTTTAAGTTCAGTAAAGCGGGCTCTGAGCAGAGAGCCCTTCACCTTCTCCAGCAGGCTGCCCATGAGCTGCCTCCTCTCCTGCAGGCCCCGATACGCCCCCTCATCGCTCTCACTGGCCAGCTGGCTCTCAAACTCAACAATCTCTCTCTCCAGCTCACTGACCACTGCATCCACTGACCTGGTGACATTTTGTGTGTATTGTTGACAGAAAAGTTTTATTTGAATTTTCCCTATATCCTACCACTGTCTTAAACTACTAAAATTATTTTTTTCATTTTGCCAATTTTTCCAAAACAATTTAAAATAATTAGTGAAGTTTTTGTCCTGTAGCAGATTGTTGTTAAAGTGCCAATATGATTTTGAATGTGATTTGCTACTGGGTGCTATACTATTTAAGTGAATTTGTTAATTATGCTGTTATGGAGTATAGAACCTATCCAGGCACGCCTCTGACAGCTGATTTTGATTACATTTGATCCATGTATATTGTCTACTTGTGTGATGAAAAAATCCTCCAAATGTGAACAAGGTCAAAAGTATTTAATACAGTGGCCAGGTCCCTGAGAGACTGGGGTTGGGTTTCCCCGTGGTTTCTATCTTTATTTTGTGGATTAAAACCTTGCCACGATCTTGTCAGACGCTCTGTCTAATTGTGTAGCAGTTTATTTACCTATGATTAAACAGATAAGTATCATAAATATTATCTGTACTTTTAAAAGTCGATCTTGAACACTCTCCTCAGTAGATAAAATCTCCGCCCCAAATCCTGGAGAAAATAAAACAGCAACCCCAGCACTAAAATTAGAACCGTTGCTTAAAATACAGTCGCCCCTCCACTCAGACTGCCAGTGAGACTGCTTACTGCTGTCTGAGTGTGTCTCCTGCAATAAAATCACATTTGAACACTCGCTGTTTAAAAAGTCAAATAATTGTGCATTTTTATTAAAATCCCTCAACTTGTTTCGTACATATCTATTGACTAACTCGCTATATACCACAATGCTTTGCGCATAGAGACGTAAGTCCCCATTGAATATCAGCGGAATCGAGTATCTTGTTAAATAGAACATCTTTTGAAACGCTCGTCTAAATATTATTGGTACTTGTAATGCTAATCGGGGAATATTGACAGTTCAGCATTACAAGAACCAATCAAATTGCGTGTAAGCACACAGCGGGCAGAGCTCATCTGCATACAAACTCCAGATTTAGATGAAAGGTCTTCTCTGTCTTGTCATGAGATGCAGAGAAACGATTTTGAAACCTTGGTGGAATGTCCTCTGCCTGAGAATGTTCACTGAGTATGAGCTGTGGGGCTTGATTGGGATCCTGAACGTACCAGAAGAGAGCATTGGTGGTATAGCCGGCTGCTATATCATATTTACAATGCATTGTGATATTCTGAGATTCTTTAACGAGAGTTGAAATCGAAGGCTGAGTCACTGTATCTCCTTGGATCGTTTCTAAAAGAGGAGACAGAAAGATAATCACTGTGAAATTAGAATGAAATAGACTCCAGATACAAGTTGCATTACAGTAAATATACAGGTAAATATTCATTTCAACCACAAAGGAAATACATAGTTATGCTGCTTATATGTTAACACACTGTAAAATTCTGGTACAGAATCCAGATAAAGTGACACGAAAGACATTGCCACGATCTTGTCAGACGCTCTGTCTAATTGTGTAGCAGTTTATTTACCTATGATTAAACAGATAAGTATCAAAGTAAAAACAGTGCATTCCTGTTCCATTGTCAAAACTTTCAAACGACAAACCTCCCTCCACCGTCTGCTTCAATCTGCAGCTGAAAATGTGAAGAATGCGTTTCTACAGCAGTGATGTCATGTCAGTGTTCAGTAGTACCTCCCATATTCTGCCAAGGGTGTGCTGAAGTGACAATAGGCTGCATTCAGCAATGCGTAGCTTTTTAGGTTTTGTTTTTCCGAACAGTCTTTTTTTCAAAAGCCAGGGATCAGAAAGCCTTTTTCTCATTAGTCTGCGAAGGGTTTAGGTTGGTTAAAAACTTGCATTAAAATACGACAGAGAAGTTCTCTTTAAAATGTACTAAACAATGATGAGTCACTTCTAACTAACAATTGGCACAGTCAATGATGTGTAAACTAGGAGAAATACGCTTTTTTTTTTAACAATTCCTCAATTTTTAAAAAAGTGGATTATTATTATTTTCTATTTTTTTTTAAAGACTTGATACTACAGTCTAGGTAAAAGAAGGGCTTGTACATAAACTCTGAAAACAGCCTTAAGACCTCCTTAATAAGGGATGCTGTGAGTGGCAGATTGATGAATAGAGCTCACTGTTCTGACCTGTGTGAGAGGTGCAGTGAGCAGGGTCCTGCTCAATCAAGGTACCTGCTACACGCAATGCTTTTCCATTCAGCCATTTGTTCAATTCAAGCTCTGCGATATGGGTAAATGAAGGTTTGTACAATCAATACTTGAATCAATTCAACGAGGAACAGTCAATGCTGTCCGCGGTCCAGACATGGTCAGATACGAAATGCAAATGAGATTAAACTTTGTTTATTTATTTTCATGGTATATTGACTGAGTTAATCAACCAGTTTACAGAACAATGTGTGCTGTTTAATGCGGGTAGTTTCTAAACAAAATGCACGACAATGTAGATGGATTTATTAAGCATCTTTCTTTTTCTTTTAAGCTATTTTAAGCTTTTTTTATTTTATTTTTTTCTTGTATGCTACACGCTGCTCGTATGTGTGACCACGAGGTCAGGGTAGGCACCGTTCACAGCTGTCCCAGTGTTTTTTTTTTGTTAAAAAAGCGCGATGTGTGAGACTACTTTGGTACCACGGTGTTCACGGTGCTTATTAACTCGCAGTACCCATACAGGCAATTTCACCGGTGCTTCATGGTATTCGGCGCTGCACTACACTCAGTGCAGGTGGACACGCAGTGCTCGGTGCAGGCGGTGCGCACAGTATCTGTTGCCCCGTGCTTAGTGCACTTAGTGCGCAATATACCCGGTGCTACTTGGCAGTCAGTACACACGGTGTCGGTGCCGGCGGTCAATGCCGGCGCTCATGGGGCGCGCTGCAGCATACCTGCAGGTCCCAGGGACAGCAGAGGCAGAGCCACGTTGCTCCATCTTTCGGTCGCATGTCGTGGCTCCCCGACCCAAACCCTTCCCCGCTTTCCCTGATTTTATGGAGGAGGTGCACTCCTCCTGGAACCACCCAGCCACAGCGCCAGCTCAGTTGAGACACGGTTCTCAACTGGCCTTGCTAGAGGGGGCAACGATCTCCCCGTTTCTTCGACCGGACGGCGGTTTAAGAACATAAGAACATAAGAAAGTTTACAAACGAGAGGAGGCCATTCGGCCCATCTTGCTCGTTCGGTTGTCAGTAGCTTATTGTTCTGTTCTGAATGCCCCTTTTTCTAAACTCCATTTGTGACCCCTGGTCCTTGTTTCTTTTTTCAGGCTGAAAAAGTCCCTTGCGTCGACACTGTCAATACCTTTTAGAATTTTGAATGCTTGAATTAGGTCGCCACGTAGTCTTCTTTGTTCAAGACTGAACAGATTCAATTCTTTTAGCCTGTCTGCATATGACATGCCTTTTAAGCCCGGAATAATTCTGGTCGCTCTTCTTTGCACTCTTTCTAGAGCAGCAATATCTTTTTTATAGCGAGGTGACCAGAACTGCACACAATATTCAAGATGAGGTCTTACAAGTGCATTGTACAGTTTTAACATTACTTCCCTTGATTTAAATTCAACACTTTTCACAATGTATCCGAGCATCTTGTTAGCCTTTTTTATAGCTTCCCCACATTGTCTAGATGAAGACATTTCTGAGTCAACAAAAACTCCTAGGTCTTTTTCATAGATTCCTTCTCCAATTTCAATATCTCCCATATGATATTTATAATGTACATTTTTATTTCCTGCGTGCAGTACCTTACACTTTTCTCTATTAAATGTCATTTGCCATGTGTCTGCCCAGTTCTGAATCTTGTCTAGATCATTTTGAATGACCTTTGCTGCTGCAACAGTGTTTGCCACTCCTCCTACTTTTGTGTCGTCTGCAAATTTAACAAGTTTGCTTACTATACCAGAATCTAAATCATTAATGTAGATTAGGAATAGCAGAGGACCTAATACTGATCCCTGTGGTACACCGCTGGTTACCACACTCCATTCTGAGGTTTTTCCTCTAATCAGTACTTTCTGTTTTCTACATGTTAACCACTTGCTAATCCATGTACATGTGTTTCCTCGAATCCCTACTGCGTTCAGTTTGAGAATTAATCTTTTGTGCGGGACTTTGTCAAAAGCTTTCTGGAAATCTAAATAAACCATGTCATATGCTTTGCAATTATCCATTATCGATGTTGCATCCTCAAAAAAATCAAGCAAGTTAGTTAGACACGATCTCCCTTTCCTAAAACCATGTTGACTGTCTCCCAGGACTGTGTTACCATATAGGTAATTTTCCATTTTGGATCTTATTATAGTTTCCATAAGTTTGCATATAATAGAAGTCAGGCTTACTGGTCTGTAGTTACCTGGTTCAGTTTTGTTTCCCTTTTTGTGGATCGGTATTACGTTTGCAATTTTCCAGTCTGTCGGTACCACCCCTGTGTCAAGAGACTGCTGCATGATCTTGGTTAGCGGTTTGTAAATTACTTCTTTCATTTCTTTGAGTACTACTGGGAGGATCTCATCCGGCCCAGGGGATTTGTTTATTTTAAGAGCTCCTAGTCCCTTTAACACTTCTGCCTCAGTTATGCTAAAGTTATTTAAAACTGGATAGGAACTGGATGACATGTGGGGCATGTTGTCAGTATCTTCCTTTGTAAAAACTTGTGAAAAGTAATCATTTAACATATTTGCTATTTTTTTTTCTTCCTCTACGATTTTGCCATTTGTATCTCTTAAACATTTAATCTCCTCTTTGAATGTTCTCTTGCTGTTGTAATATTGGAAAAACATTTTGGAATTGGTTTTAGCTCCCTTAGCAATGTTCATTTCTATTTCTCTCTTGGCCTTTCTAACTTCCTTTTTGACTTGCATTTGCAGTTCTGTGTACTCTTTCTGTGTACTTTCTTTTTGGTCCTTTTTTAATGCTCTGTAAAGTGCCTTTTTTCGCTGAATATTTTTTTTAATTGATCTATTAAACCATTTTGGCAATTTAGTTTTACATTTAGATTTGTCTACTTTAGGGATGTAATTGTTTTGCGCCTCTAGTACTACATTTTTGAAGAACAACCATCCTTCTTCTGTGGGTGTTTTCTCTATTTTACTCCAATCTACTTCTGTTAGTCTCTGTTTCATAACTTCATAGTTTGCTTTTCTAAAATTGTAAACCTTAGCTTTAGTCTTTACTTTTGGGGATTTAAAAAACACTTCAAATGAGACCATGTTGTGGTCTGAGTTTGCCAGTGGTTCTCTGACCTCTGTTTTAGTTATTCTATCTTCGTTATTTGAAAAGACTAAATCAAGGCATGCCTCCCCTCTAGTCAGTGCCTTGACAAATTGTGTTAGGAAGCAGTCATTTGTCATTTCCACCATTTCTATTTCATCCTTCGTGCTACCCACCGGGTTTTCCCATTTTATATGGGGGAAGTTGAAATCCCCCATTAGTATGGCTTCTCCTTTGCTACACGCATTTCTAATGTCATTGTATAACAGATTATTGTGCTCACCGTCTGAATCTGGCGGTCTATAGCATGCTCCTATTATTATGCCTTTTGAATTTTTGTCTGTTATTCTGACCCATATTGATTCGGTTTTATTTTCTTTGTCCAGGTTTAACACCTGGGCTTGAAGACTGTTTCTTATGTATAGCGCTACCCCTCCTCCTCTTCTGTCCTGCCTGTCTTTCCTATACAGTGTATACCCACAAATATTATATTCGTCCCCATCACTCTCAGACAACCAAGTTTCAGTAACACCTATCACATCATAGTTACCTGTTAGTGCAGTAGCTTCAAGTTCTAGAATTTTGTTTCTGATACTTCTAGCATTTAGATAAATACATTTAATGGTTGTCTTACCTGAGTTGTTGTTCTTGTTTTGATGCGGTCTCCCTTCTGTTTTTTTGTTGATTTCTCCCCCCTTCCTTTCTAGTTTAAATGCTTCCGAACCTGCTCGAGGATCTTTTCTCCAAGTAGACTAGTTCCCTTGTTATTTAAATGCAGTCCATCCCGTCTATACAGATAGTCCTCGTTGTAGAATGTGGTCCAATGATCAAGATAGGTGAAGCCTTCCAATGTGCACCATGTCTTCAGCCATGCATTTTGATTAATTATTTCCAGCTGTCCATATGGTCCTTTGCAAGGTGCCGGTAGTATACCAGAAAATACCACAGTTTTTGGTTTTCTCTTAATTTCCTTCCTAGCTCTCTGAATTTGTTTTGCAGGGATTTTGGTCTGTCTCTTCCAATGTTGTTTGTACCGATGTGGACGACTACTACCGGGTCATCTCCTGTTCGTTCTAGGAGCCTGTCCACGTTCTCAGTGATGTGCTTGACCGAGGCTCCCAGAAGGCAGCACACTGTTGTAGTAAGGGGGTCCAAACTGCGAATTGAACTTGCTGTGTTTCTCAATATGGAGTCCCCAACAATCATGACCTCCCTTCTTTTTGCTGTCTGGTCACCACTGTCAATGGGGTCCTGGATGTTGTTCCTTTCATTCTCTTGTTGATGGTTCTGCTCATCAAAATTCTGAGGTGACTCAAATTTGTTGGTTGTTTTGATTTCTGGTGATTGTGTTTGACGAAGTTTCTTTTTTTCCCCGCTTCTGCCTACCTGAACCCAGCTGTTCTGACCTTCTATCTCCCTGGTGGCTTTCAGTCTGTTAGGGGTGATGCAGACTTCCATGAATTGTGGGTGTGCCAGTTCCTCAAGATCTTGTTGCTGTCTCACTTCTTCCAGCTCCATTTCTAGCATACTAACTAGTTTATGCAAGTCCTGTATCGCGCGGCACTTTACGCACATTTGGTTAAGCTCCGCTGGGTTTTCTCGGATTTCCCACATCAAGCAGTTTTCACAGATTACTGGCTTGAAGACCATTTTGAGGTTTTTTTTTTTTTGAAGTTTAGTTTCTTCTGAGATGCAACCACCCAGCCACAGCGCCAGCTCAGTTGAGACACGGTTCTCCACTGGCCTCGCTGGAGGGGACAGTTTTAAGCTTGGCCTGGCCGGGTTTCCCCCTGTAGATTCCACCATCACAGCCTTGGTGAAGGCTCCACCGGTGGGAGGTATGCCCATCTGTGACTGTCGCAGGGGCGGGTGCCTGATGCCGATAAGCTGTGCTTTTGGACGCACCTATATCTCCAGCCATACCTTTGGTCCAGCAGTGGAGGAGATCCTGCAGCAGTCTCTTCGTGAACACGAGTCGTCGAGGCAAGTAGCCGCATTGCTCCTTCCCCCCTCTCCAGTGCGGGGTAGGTCGAGCCATCTGCAAACAACCCCGATGCGGACCGTTACCAGGACGGTACTAGTTCCCACAGCCCCACTAGGTGACCTTAGGTGAGGGACTGGACTCTCCCGCAACCTTGAGGGCACGGTCGTGGCCAGTCCACCCAGCAGCACCCTAGAAGTCGGTTCCAGGGCACGCGCCATAAGTAACTGCCGCAGCCAGCCCCACCTCAGCCTCAGCCACCCCACCAGGGCCCCTGAGGGTTGCAGCCTCAAACCCAGTTTACGGCACAACAGCTGCACTACTGGCACACTTGCACCTCTGATGTGTGGATGCTCGCAACCACACAATACGGTTACACACTGCAGTTTCGCTTGGGACCCCTTCTTTTTCATGGTGTCATAACTATGTGTGTGATGGATTCGCTTCAGGTCTCATGCTCCAGATAGATGTAGCAGGT
The DNA here is from genome assembly GCF_017654505.1 of Polyodon spathula. Taxonomy (NCBI): domain Eukaryota; kingdom Metazoa; phylum Chordata; class Actinopteri; order Acipenseriformes; family Polyodontidae; genus Polyodon; species Polyodon spathula. The sequence goes on from NC_054558.1 coordinate 12,970,127, forward strand.
TTGCTGGACAACGAGTTGTTCTGCTTATAGACACCACCTCTTCCGGGGAGGGGTTCTACTCGAGATACGTCACTGTGCTGGAGTCATGCATTAGAATGTATGAAAAGGCAAACTCAGCATGAGTAAACTAGGCAAAAAGTGAAGCTTTTCTTGTTCGCAGCTGGGATGGTACCCCGCCCTCCATTACTGCCTTTACTTTTAAGCTGGAACAAAATTGGAGTCAAATTTGTAAGTATTTATTTTGGGAATTAACAGTTCATGCAGCAGAATTGGGAGGGGATGCTGGGCAGGGTGAAGGGGAGGCTGCAGAGCTGGCAGTGGCTCCTCTCTCGGCTCTCCTTCAGGGGTTGGGTCCTCCTCATTAACAATCTGTCGCCTCCGATGCTTTGGCATATGCTAGTATGCGTGGATCCTCACCTGCTTTTGTTAAATGAGATACAGAGATTCCTGGTGCAGTTTTTTTGGAGCGGGCATCACTGGTTCTACCCAGCTGTTTTGTATCTCCCCCATGAGGAGCGAGGGCAGGGGCTCATTGATATCCCTAACAGGATGTCAGCGTCTAGGCTGCAGGCTGCCCAGAGGCAGTTGTACACCCCACAGCTGAGCTGGAGAGATCTGGCATTTTATTAATGGCAGAAGGCAGGGAAGCTGGGTTTTAAATGCTTGGAGACTTTTAAAGATCACAAGGTCAGAAGAATCATAGAGCACACTGAGGGTTTTTGAAGAGCCTTTGTTTTTAACCCCATTTTTAAATGCGAGGTTTTTAGCTCTGCTTTTTTTTTTTTTTTTTTTTTTTTTTTTTTTTCTTAAAGCCAGTTTTACTAAACTGGGGCATTTGATTGATTTTAACATTTTTAGTTGAAAAGCCATCAGGGTTTTAACCCCTGCACTGAATATTAGATCAGAGTGTTTCCTGGAGAAGGTGTTGAGTGATCTCCAGGCATCCCTCTGTCTGGCACTTTCACAGTTTCTGAGCAGGGTTCTGGGCAAGCATGTGGCCCCATATCAGGAACCCCTGTTCCCCGCAGTGCTGGTTTCCCCTTCAGTGACAGTGGAGGAGAAGGAAGAAGAGCCGGTTGGAAAGCTTCTGTCACTTAAGAAGGTCACTGAGGTGGCTTTCCACACAATTGAAATCTGTGTGAAAACTAGTCATTTTAATAAGTTGAAAGACTTGGTGGACACTAAGTGGAGGAGAGTGGAGCCGGGGGTCAGTGTCCAGTGCCCCTTCTGTCCCACGGAGGAGACCATTTTCCACCTGTTTGTGGATTGCACTCGGCTGCAGCCCTTCTTTTTGTTTTTAGAGAACCTGCTGGCTTCCTTAGGTGTTATTTTTACTAAAAATGTTTTTGTTTTTAGTATGAAGTATAATTTTGCACGGACGGATGGGTGGGATTGATTAACTTTGCCCTTGCTCAGGTGAAATTAACTATTTTAAAATCCTGAACAAATAAAAATTTAGCCACTGGTTTTATAAATCCTATTAATATTTTTAGCGTTCTGATGGTCTCCAGGATCAAGATGGAGTTTGCCTATTTTAAAATGGTGCACGACCTGGACAGTATTGAGATACGTTGGTGCATTGGGGAGGGAGTGTGCGCCATGAGTGAGGAGAGGATGGGCAGCCTGATCTGCTCATGTGAGAAACACTCAAAGACTGAGACCCCATTGAACTGTTTTTTTTTTTAAATCGAATGAGAAATGTTGGATCATTTTGCGTTTTGCACTAGAGTATTTTTTTGTTTTGTTTTGTTTTGTTTTGGCTTCTTTTTTAAAGAGTGGCTTTATTTAGTTTTTATTTTGTATTCTATTTTATAGAATAAAGGAATTTTTAAAGTCAAAGTCTCTCTCTCTCTCTCTCTCTCTCTCTCTCTCTCTCTCTCTCTCTCTCTCTCTCTCTCTCTCTCTCTCTCAGATTCTTAGACCACAGTATTTAGTTTTTATTACTGTTTTTACTGTATTATGAACATGTATATCCCGTCTGTTCGCTGGGTTATTGCACTTTGCTGAATACATTATCCCGCTTATCCCACTGAATATGAATCTTGCTGTTACCCGTTCGAAAACTCGCAACCTATTTGATTGTCTTAAACAAGTGCCTTTTAAACATTGTGTTGCTATTATCAGATTTTTACAATAAACAAACTTGTACTGCATTGATTTGTGTGATTTTCAGTGCCTCATCGCACCAGTGGCGGAGCAATAGCAGGTGCAGCTGGTGAACCTGCACACGAACCCGCGCACTCAAAGGGTCCCGGATGGGTTCCAAAGTTTTTATTTATTTATTTATTTATAAAAATGGTAATATCTTCGCATTTATATTTGCACATGTTACACATTTGTAGCACTTAGCTGTATCCTCCCTCATTTCAACAGGTATCGCTATTGTCTTAATTATCCTAAATTTTCCCTCAGAGGCTGGTACGAGGCACGTCTTCGTGGAAGGTTTTGAAGTACTGTTCAGCACAGACATTTGCAGTTGTATTCTGTGTGCACGATTCATCGTTTAGACGGAAGCAGTTGGGTGCTGCTGCGGGCACCAAAATAAACTACAGCAAATCAACATGCCTGTATTTCTGATAATAATAATAATAATAATAATAATAATAATAATAATAATAATAATAATAATAATAATAATAATAATAATAATAATAAAAAAACAATTTCCTGTGTGAGACAATTTCTGCAAATATCTGTGCAGAATTGTGAATTTTGTAATCATTGTGATCGCAGAATTGGGAATGCTGGTAGGGTTAGTGATTAAACCTGTTCGTTTATCATTAAAACATAGTGTAGTGTTGGATGTAAAGATGTACTCAAACTGAAATCAAGAAGGTGAGTAGAAAACCTTCTTATTACATACTCTTTCATACAAGCTAACATACAGACAATTAAATATAGATCAATATTGAACACTTGATTTGGTTTGTTTGATGTTTATAAATAAGGGTTAAATTAACATTTGGGAAGGAGGGGGGGGGGCATTAATGTCTTGCACCGTGGCACATCTTCTTCTTCCTCCGCCACTACATCGCACTGAACTGGCGTAGTCGTTCTACCTTCTCTGATATTTTAGATTTAATGTATTTGTGTTATTTCTGCACAACATGACCACCCCAGCAACGCGTCTCTCACGAGAGCCAACATTTTCAATACCAGCCAATCATATCACATGATAAGAAGGATACGAAGGGGATATATATATATATATATATATATATATATATATATATATATATATATATATATATATATATATATATATATATATATATATATATATATATATATTATATATAGTCAGCCAGACAGCTTATATGGTACATGCCGATTCCTACCTTTCATCCAATTAATTATATATAGGCTATAGATATGCAATACAGTATGTATGTAGATATGCAAATGTTCATGTCGACGATAATAATAAATAATAATAATAATAATAATAATAATAATAATAAATAATAATAAAAACAATTTCCTGTGTGAGACAATTTCTGCAAATATCTGTCGACGATGACAATAACATCTTCAAGCTATGAATACAATTTTTACAATAATAAAATACACAAGTAACGTATTTTTTTTAAAAAAAAAAAAATATGATTTCTTTAAAAATTACATAATTTGCCGTGTATGCAGTATGCCTGAACATGACCCCAATCATAACATATTTCATTTTAACATTAAACGAAGTGAAAACAGGTTTAAAAATCCCAGCTCTGCCTTCTTGCCTTATTATATTTGGCATATTAAATATGTAAACCTACGAACTAAATAACTCAACTGAGGTGTGCCTTTTTATTTAATTAAGAAGGAACTACAGGTTTGTTAATGTAGTTATTACAATCGCAGCATGCTTAGGTCTCGTGACTCAAACGTGCATTATGATTGGGTTGCATTACGTTGTTGCCTATGTGTTGCCAGCTAGTCGAACGCATGCTTGTCTCTCGTGTGTCTACTGCAAACTGCAAGGCAACACGCAGGCAGTAAATGTGTTCCTCTTGTTGCCGTCAACAAGTGATCCGTGTGACCAGGTGTTTTGGTTTCTATTGCAGAAGATGGAAGGCATGGGAGATTCAAAACACACAACCTTGACTTTATGAATAAGTTTGTTTCATGGCAAAACAGCACCACCTCCTGGTAAAGTATATCAATTTGTGAGCAGCTGCTTGTGTTTCAGTGGCAGGTAGTTTTTGTACAGTGCTGGACAGGTTTCCTTCACAGTGGGACTCAGGGCGCAGTAGTACACGGCTGAGTCTGTCACTTCAGTGTCTATCAGTTTCAGAAACATGTGTTTTTTGTCTTTATCAAGCTCTGCTGAGACTCGGTGATCTTTCTCGTTAGCTTTAGATACAGCCCCCGTTTCAAAGCTCATCAGCAGGTATTCCAAAGCCTGTCCGGTATACTGGCGATACCATTGCAAATTGTTTACAGCACCCGTGTAGCTGCACTTGAGGGTCACATTATCTCCTTGTTTAACATTTTCCACACCGGATAGTGGAGTAATTGTGTTTCCAAAAACTCCTTCTGCAGATATAAAATAAAATAAAGAAAAACGTATAAAAGGTCATATTCAGTGTAGGTGCATGTCAACACGACAGATCTACAGATTCATCTTTTTTAAATAAATGTACCTCTTTTTTAAGATAAGACGCCGACACTTTTTAACAAGTTATTGTGTACTCCATTAGTGTTGTAAAATGTAAGTAACACAATTAAAATAAGAAATTTTAAACTACCTTAATGTAATGTCTCATTGCCTATCTTGGTCAGCAGACTTACCTAATAGAAGTGTACAGAACAGTAAAGTGATGAGCGCCATTCTCACCCGTGACAATACCAGAGGATCTGTGACAGCCCTCCCCATGCGCGAAGTTAGGAAACACTCTGGATGGTGCTCTCAGCTGTGTATGATGTCACATTGAAGGCGTGTCAACAGTTTGAGGTCACACCAGTAGAGTATGTGCAGGGATGTCTGGGAGAGACAGAAGCAAAAGCACGCGGATTAATACTAGTAGCTGCTGATGTTTTTTTTTTTTTTTTTATTTTTTTTTTTTTTTAATTTATTTATTTGTTTATTTTAATTACACTGTTGTGAATTACTTTTGAAAAACAAGTGCATCAGAAAGAGAGTCAGTTAAAGTGAGCTGCATACCAGAATGCACACGGTGATGCACAAACGATTACCTCACCATGTCATCTGTCTATATCTGTATGTCTGGTTTGTTTGCAAACGACAGTCCCGATAACAATGCAATCAAGAAAAAAAAAAAGAAAAGAAATCTCAAACAATCCATAAAACAATTGATTTTGAAAGAAGGACGACAGTATTTTTGTTAAAAAAAAATGAACTCTATAAAATGCGTCTTACACGCGTTTATAGTAATCAAAATAAGTTATAGTAATTATAGGATTTATGTTAATTAAAGTTATATATAGGGATCTTGTAGCAACAGCAACTATTTATATGAATGGGTCACCTATACAAGGTGTTTTGCCTGTTGTTACTGATTAAAGCACTGGCCGATATGTCTGCTTAACTATTAACAGGTCCGTAGCCAGCCATGAAAAATCATTGCAAACCACAGCCCTATAAATGATATTAATAATAATTGCGATGATTAATTATGTGTTTCCATTATCAGAGCACTGCTTAAAATAAAGAGCAATCCATTTTATTCAACCGCCTTCAGTCTTCACGTTAATGTTATTAGTAGAAGTTAATCTTCTTTGTAAGTTTTAGTCCTGACACATGCAGTGATTTTTTTTGTTTGTTTTGCAAAAAGAAGTAGAGATGATAGGGTTTCATTCGTTTTTAATTTATCTTCCCTTTTCTGTATAACTGGATTTGCTTTAAAGAACATTTTCAAATCGGGTAATGACTACTCATTTGTTCTATAGGGTGTTTCATCATCTTTTCTAGTGAATGCACACTGAGGAAACATGACAGCAGGCTATGTGAAGTTAGCAGGATATTTTTGTATGAAGCTGTATGTAGCTTCACTCATTGTGGGGTTGAGCGCACAGAGGAACACCGAAGAATCTGAAAGCAGCACTTGGGTTATCCGCAGATCGAATGTCTTCTTGTTGTTATCATGCTTCGCTGAAATTCGATTTCTGAAGCGTGCTGGAACACTTGTAGCATCCATATTTTCATAATATAGGATTTGGGGAGCTAAGTTGTGATTTTGAATGTACCAGAATAGAAATGACTGCGTAGCGTCTTTATAAGAACAGGGTATAGTGGTATTTCCTTCTTCTTTTATTATTAGAACTGAAGACTGGTTCACTGACTGTCCCTGAGATGTGTCTAAATTAAAACACAAAAAACAGGGTACAATTAATAATACAAATACGTGTTCATCAAGCAGTAAAAAATGTATCTGAATCAATCATAATACCCGTTGAGACACAGAGAAGCAGGGCTGTGTATAGAACTTGGTGCATCATTGCATTTTCCATGCTCCACTCGTGTCTCATAAACCCCTCTCTAGATAAAGGGTGCGAATGAAAGAGCTCGTTTATAAACCTGGGCTGTACCGTGCTGAAAGACACACCCCTTTCCAAGTTAGCCTATCAGCAGTTAACCTATTGCTTAAACTATTTAGAGTTAACCATGCAAACATAATGTGCCTACCTTGTGTAGTTTGTACGGTTTGCCCGCCTTTGGCATACAGATTTATGTTGTATCTTAACTGTTTCATAACCTTGTGCCTAACACTGAGCGAACTTTAGGTCTAAGATGAGCATTGAGGGAAGGCAGTCGTGAGCCAGCTGTGGTGCTGAAATGTGGTGAGACATGTAGTAACCGAAAACCATGAATTGGTACAACCAGAACAATATAAAACCTGAGAACGACACTCTGCTGAAGAGTGGGTTTAAAATTAAGTTAGCCGCTGTTCATTTCAAATGCTTTGTATGTGCTTAAAATTAGTAGCTGGATTTTAAAAGGTTTTTTAAGCAACGAGAAAATAATATAAGATTACAGCTAAGGACAAAAAAAAAAAAAAAAAAAAATTGAATTAAAACATTCTGCTTCAGAAAGTCGAATGAAATCTTGTCCGTAATTTTACTTTAACATGTTGAATGACATGCCACTTTGTAGTTTTCCATATAGCCTACTTAACAAAAAACTGATAAATTGAAAAATGTGACATTTGGAAATCTAACAAGAAATTCTAAACTACTAATATGGCTTCAGGTAGACTTTTGTGATAACATTTTGAGTTTCTTTGATTAAGTAATGTTAAATAAAACTCAAAATTATGTTCATATATATATATATATATATATATATATATATATATATATATATATATATATATATATAATGTAAATAATGTCAATGCTCAAATTCTAAATGATGCAAAACTTTTGACCATAGTTGTAATGTTGAGCTCAAATTGAACATAATTGACACAGTTACTTATCAATTATTATTAATGATCATAAATGAAAAGCAGTAATGATAATTAGTAATAGTTTTTAATTAATTGTATTAATTGCATTACATTTGAGTTCCACAAAACGTTGATCTAAATAAACCAAGACATGACATTTTGTATTAAGATTTGTTAATATAAAATAGGATCTACAATATCTGCACATGTTAAAAAGCTAAAAAGGAAAACGAGCATATAGTACATTTTCATCTTCACTCTCCATGCAGTACTGGAGTGGTTGCACCGGTCTGAGAATTTTAAGTCTCGCTGTGTACAAGACTATCTCGACACATGAGAGCTGTGAGTCTCGATCTGTACAAGTCTACCTCAAGTCTACAGAAAGATAATCCTTGTGAAATTAGAATGAAATATATTCCAGATACAAGCTGTCTTAGAGTAAATAGATAGATAAATAATCATTACAGCCACAAAGGAAGTATATAGTTATACTGCCAATATGTTGACAAACTGTTAAAATTTGGAACAGACTGATAAAGTAACAGGAAAGACATTGTCACAATCTTGTCAAACACTCTGTCTGAGTGTGTAGCAGTTTATTTACCTCTGATTAAAGAGAGAAGTATCAATGTAAAAACACTACATTCCTGTTCCATTGTCAATACTTTCAATCAAAAAACTTCCCTCCACCGTTTGCGTCAATCTGCAGCTGAAACTGTGAAGAATGCGTTTCTATAGCAGTGAAGTCATGAAACCAGTGCCCCACCCCCTACACAGTGCAACCCTTTATTGTGTCATCACTCTGTTTGTTTATGGTAAGTCTCTGTGTGCACCTAAAAAGTAATGTTGAGCATTGTGCACATGAGTATGTGTAGCAGTAGAATATTCTCCACTGTGCCCAGAGCTCCCAGTCTGCTTTGCACTCTGCACAGGAAGTGATGTGTGGCTTGTTGCTGTGTTTTATTTCCTGCAGGTGTCTGTGCACCAGGTTGGGTGTGCCCGTGGATAATGAGGCTATATACAGTACAATACATGTTGATGTGCAGGGCGATAGTTACCAGCAGGTACAGATTCATGTGTGCTGTTTTCTCTATGAGTTTCTAAACAGAAAACAGGCTGCATTGCCATCTTCACCAGCGAGACTCACTTGTCAGGCAGCAGGAGGTTTTTGTATGAAGTGATATAGAGACTCTCACAGTGTGGGACTCAGAGCACAGAAGTACGTGGCAGAGTCAGGCAGCACAGCCACAGTGATATTCAGATGAAAGGTCTTCTTTGTCTTGTTATGAAATGCAGAGAAACGATTTTGAAACCTCAGTGGAATGTCCTCTGCCTGAGAATATGCATTCAGTATGACCAGTGGGGCTTGATTTGGGTCCTGGATGTACCAGAAGAGAGCTTGTGGAGTGCTTGCTGTTTCATACTTGCACTGAATAATGGTGCTCTCGCTCTGTTTAAGAACAATTGGATGTGAAGTTTGAGTCACTGAGTCAGCTCCGGTCATTTCTAAAAGAAAAGACAAAAAACAGAATGAATAAGATTATACAAAAGCATACTTAAACATAACACATGATATGATAGCATACACCTATAGATAATGTGAACTTACTTCACATTTTCCAATAATTAATTGATACCAATTGCTGTGTTTAATGTACAAGATAAATCACTTTTTCTGTTTGCAATGTATTACTAAACTGTACAACTTTAAAATCCATTTAATTTTTATATTGCACGATATGATAGAATAGACTGACACACGTGTTTGACAAATTGCATAACCAGTATGTATACATGGACCTACTTATGCTTAAACAGAACAGCAGCACAGTAACCCAAGTATGTTCCTGTTCCATTCTCAACACGACAAACCTCCCTCTACTGTCTGGTGCAATCTGAAGCTGAAACTGTGGAACATGTGTTTCTAGAGGCAATGACATGGAAACCAATACCCCTCCCCTACACTGTGTAGTTGCTGTCCTCCATTGCCACCTGGTGGTTGTTCAGATCATCTGAATTGGGATGTGTTATAAAAAAAAACACAAAAATAAAAGTGCACAAGAGCAAAACACAGATGTTTAAACACAAATACCTAAACAAAACTTACAAAAATAAAGGTTTCCAGGCTGGGCAATGCCTCACTGGATTTAGAAAAATTCAAACCAACAAACAACCACAACCACAAACACAAACACAAACACAAACACAAACACAAACACAAACACAAACACAAACACAAACCTACTTCCTCAGCTCCCTCCTCCTCAATGAGAAACAGAGGTCTCCTTTTATGTCAGGTGACTGGGCGCTGATTGATTGTTAATCTAATCATCTAATTAACTAATCAACCCCAGCCACCTGAACATAATAAACCCAGGCAGGTAGTGGAAATTAACCCCATCCCTGCCAATTTAAAAAGAGGCAGAGCTTTGCTCTGCCACACACCTCCCCCCCACCCATGTACAACGTACACCGGCCACAATCGGCCAACTCTGGCTCTGGGGAAGGCAGCTTCTCATTTGATTGACATTTGATCCATGTATATTGTCTACTTGCGTGATGAAAAAATCCTCCAAATGTCAACCAGGTAAAAAGTATTTAATACAGTAGCCAGCTCCCTGATAGATTGGGGGTGGGGTTCTCCATGGTTTCTATCTTTATTAAAATCAATATTACAATTAAAATCCCCCCCCCCACCCCCCACCATGAGGAAACTGTCCGTACTGCAAGTGCTGAGTACCCGACTGAGCTTTTTAAAAAACAAAATCCTCTCCTCCAACATTTGGTGCATAAATATTAATTAAATCAATAAGAAGCCCAGTGTGCTTTATCTGTACTTTTAAAAGTCGATCTTGAACATTCTCCTCAATAGATAAAATATTTGCCCCAAATCCTAGAGAAAATAAAGCAGCAATCCCAGCACTTAAACTAGAACCGTGGCTTAAAATAGAGTCGCCCCTCCACTCAGACTGCCAGTGAGACAGCTTACTGCTGTCTGAGTCTCTGTCCTGCAAAAAAATCAAGTTTGAACGCTTGCTGTTTAAAAAATCAAATAATTGTGCACTTTTATTAAAATCCCTCCACTTGTTTCATACACCTCCATTGACTCTCCATAGATTTATTTTTTGTCTAACTCTCTATATACCACAATGCTTTTCGCGCAGAGAGGGAAGTCTCCATTGAATATCAGTGGAGTCGAGTATCTTGTTAAATAGAACTTTTGAAACGCCCTTCTAAATATTATTGGCACTTTGTGACAGAAATATGAGTTCTGGTGATAAATCTTCCTCCCGACCTGTGAGGGCGCTAAAGAACGAGAGGAGAAGTATCTGGAAGGGCTGGCCTGACAGTTCGTTTCCGGGACCGGTAAGTGAGATAGTCTGGAAAAAGGCGAGACTCTGCTGTAAAACCGTATTGACTTGAAAGGGAAACGAGGGGCAGCTGCAAGTAAAAAGGGAGCTGCAACCGTTTACCTAGATATCATGCGGGATTACATATAGGGGCCAGGATAACAATAATCTTTTCCTTCGTTTGGGTTAACGTTTGGCGAGAGAAGGATCGAGAGAGGAGCTCTCGTTAAAGAGAATTACGTGTTGTGTTTTGTTGTGTTTTTTTCACCACCAGACAGTAAAACACTACTCCAGAGCTGTCGCCAAGGGTCAGCACTGTACAGAGCACCACTGCACACCGCACTATCTGTGTTTGCACTAACCACCATCACGACTGCACTCACTAGGACTGGTGACCGTCTGTTCGTGTTTGTTCGGGACTGTGCCCTGTTTATTGTTATGCCCGTGCGTTACACATTGTTGTGTATCGCCGAGGATTTGTTTATTTTTCAGTCACCAGACCTGGAAAAGAAATAAAGCACCTTTTTCACTGGATTACCGTTGTCTGCCAGTCACTCCTGCACCGCATCACCGCTACACCTGTTCCCCTTACCAGACACTTTGCCACACACTTGTAATGCTAATCGGGGAATATGGACAGTTAAGCATTACAAGAGCCAATCAAATTGCGTGAACAGCGGGCGGAGCTCATCTGCATACAAACTCCAGATTTAGCTGGCCAGTTTAATATTTAGCTAAATGTTAAATATTTTTAGTAGATTTAAGATTTAGTTAAATATTTAGCTATGTTAAATCTTGTAACTAGATTTATGAATTATATCTGAATGTACATATAGCTTGTACACAAAACACGGCTGCACTGTCATCTTCACCAGCGAGACTCACTCGGCAGGCAGCAGGAGGTTTTTGTATGAAGTGATATACAAACTCTCACAGTGTGGGACTCAGAGCACAGAAGTACGTGGCAGAGTCAGACAACACAGCCGCAGTGATATTCAGATGAAAGGTCTTCTCTGTCTTGTTAGGAGATGCAGAAAAACGATTTCGAAACCTTGGTGGAATGTCCTCTGTCTGAGAATATCCATTGAGTATGAGCTGCGGGGCTTGATTGGGGTCCTGAATGTACCAGAAGAGACCGGGAGCAGTGTTTGCTGCTTCATACTTGCACTGAATAATGGTGCTCTCACTCTGTTTAAGGACAATTGGATGTGAAGGTTGAGTCACTGAGTCTGCTCGGGTCATTTCTAAAAGAAAAGACAAAAAAGAATGAATAAGATTATATGAGAGCATACTTAGAAACAGTTATAAAACATGACGTAATTGCATACTTATAGATAATGTGAACTCCCTTCTATAGTGTCAATGATCTGATCTCACTTCACTTTTTCAAATAACCAATTGCTACCAATTGCACTGTTTACAGTTTAATATAAATCATTGTTTCTGTTTGTCATTTATTACTAAACTATGTGACTCTAAATGAATTTAATTTTAAGTCTTTAAAACAAGAACGTCCCTTATTTTACTTGTACGATATCGTATAATAGACTGGCATACGTGTTTGATAAATTGCATAACCAGTATGTATACATGAACCTACTTATGCTTAAACAGAACAGCAGCACAGTAACCCAAGTACGTTCCTGTTCCATTCTCAACACGACAAACCTCCCTCTGCTGTCTGGTGCAATCTGAAGCTGGAACTGTGAACCATGTATTTCTATAGAGGCGATGTCATGGAAACCAGTGCCCCTCCCTTACACCGTATAGTTGCTGTCCTCCATTGTCACCTGATCTTTGTTCAGCTCATCTATATCCGGATGTTGCCGTTCAGATTTCTTGCAGGCTGATCATTACATGAATTACTGAGCGCATCAGTGTTCAGTAGTACCTCTCATATTCTGCAAAGGGCGTGCTGAAGTGACAACGGCCTACATTCAGCAATGTGTAGCTTTTGAGATTTTGTTTTTTCCCGAACAGTGCTTTTTTCAAAAGCCGAGGATCGGAAAGCCTTTTTCTCATTAGTCAATTATCTCTGAGAAAGGTTTAGGTAAGTTTAAAACTCGTGTTAAAATACGAGAGGGTCATTCTCTTTAAAGTGTACTAAACAATGATGAGTCACTGCTAACTAACAATTAGCACAGTCAATGATATGTAAACTAGAGAAAATACACTTTTTTACAATTCCTCAGTTTTTAAAAACTATTTCTTTTTAAAATACTTGATACTCCAGTCAAAGTAAAAGAAGGGCTTGTTGTTCATAAATTCTGAAAACAGCCTTAAGACCTGCATTAGTAAGGATTGTTAGGAGTGACAGATTGATGAATAGAGCTCACTGTGCTGACCTGTGTGAGAGGTGCAGTGAGCAGGGTATGCGATATGAGTAAATGAACGTTTGTATTATCGACACTTGAATGAATTCAACGAGGATACAGTCGACGCTGTCCGCAGTCCTGAACTGGTCAGATACGAAACGCAAATGAGATTAAACTTTGTTTATTTATTTTCATGGTATATTGACTGAGTTTATCAACCAGTTTACAGAACAATGTGTGCTGTTTAAAAAATACACGACAGTGTACATGGATTTATTAAGCATATTTTTCTTTTAAGACTGAGTTATTATATCTGCTTGGAACATTTCTAATGAAAAACAAGAAACAAACAGCAGATTCGGAGAAACACAATCTCCTGGCTGCTAGACTTTCATTTACAATGTAATATTTATTACTGGATGATACATCAAAAGTCTTTTACTGTTGATAGCATAATAAACAAATGCATAAAATATTTGACCCGCATTTCTGCTTGTCCCATTCATATCTATTTCCTAAGCGTTTAAAGAGTATCGACACGTGTGTGTGTGTGTGTGTGTGTGTGTGTGTGTGTGTGTGTGTGTGTGTGTGTGTGTGTGTGTGTGTGTGTGTGTCATATTAGAGGACCAGTAGCAATAGTAATAAAAATCATATATTCATCTTAAGAATTAATACATTATTTTATTTAATTGAAGGTTTTGTTGTTTTTTTAATCAAATATTCCTTGTAATTCGACTGCTGTTTTAAACTCCTCACTCTCCTAATAATAACATACTGTATACACACATTGTAACTGAGATGTTTAAACCGCAATAGCACAAATAAAGCAGATATGTGATGTTGTTTGTGTGTTTTTCCAGTGAATGGGTTCATTAGTGCGCTCTGAATGGACTGTGTTATTGTAGAAGGCAGTAATGTGAAGACAGCACCGTGGTACTCAGCTCACACAGGTACACTACAGAATCACACAGCTGCGTGTTCACGATTGTTAAACTAGTCATCTTCTGCGATGTCTCCAACTGACTGGAAAACCTGGCCTCAGTTTCATCTGATCGGAATTCATCAGTGGAACCTTTCATGAGAGGAAACAGATATCGAGGAGAGCTGCCTGGAGTCTGCTTGTACAGAACAGATTCTCACTGTCAGCGCTATTGCTCAGAGAGTAACTGCAGAATATCCTCGTGTCGCTGCTAACTTTCGAGGTAATCGTGTCATTGAGTTAATTAACTTTATCTCCACAACTGCAGTCTGTAAATACAAACAAACAACAACAACAAATACAAACAAACAAACAACAACGTAATAATAATAATAATAATAATAATAATAATAATAATAATAATAATAATAATAATAATAATAAAAGTTATGCACGATGTAGTAACTGCAGCTGAATCCACGAAACTGTTATTACAATAAAATACATCTTTACCAAGGATTAAATAGAAGACTGCAGTGAGGAGAACTGCATACAGCATGGTTATCGCTGTTCATTCAGTTTGAATGAGTTCCCTTTCAATTCGAAAATAACCATTAACGTATGGGACATTGCCGTCAGGCAGTAGGGATTTGCTGAGCTTTATAGCAAAGCTGCCGATAGGCCTCTGTGCGAGCTGCTGTGTAAGCCCGCCCCCCTGGGAGCTTACTATACGCAGCGCGCAGAGACTATCTTCCTCTTTTGTCTTCAGCATTGGTAGCGGTAGGTACTAGAGCTAGTATTGATTGTACACAAAGCTTAGGCTTGAGAAGCTGGTTTTGGCCCCTTCTCCGAGTTTATTTCAGTACGTGTATTATTGGTTATTGGATTATATAATTGTGTTATATATTTTATATATATATATATATATATATATATATATATATATATATATATATATATATATATATATATATATATATATATATATCCTTCACGCTTTGCTTCGGCATCGCTTTTTTGTTTAACCTCGTGGTCTCTGTCTTCTCCTATTATTGATTATTTACTAGACCGTGTGTGTGTGTGTGGAGTCTTCTTTGCAGCCCTCTAGAATCTCCCACGGCTGTGTGTTCCCCACCGCGTGGTAGCTGTACAGCTTGCCCTACAGTCCCTTATACAGTACACCAAGCACTCACTGCAACTTTCCAGAATAATAAAAGAAGATGACCACCAAGCACATACTCCCATTAGCACCTAGGTATTAACAACAAATAAGACACTGTACCAGCACCAGCGTCTCCGCTCTGCGGGTCAGCTGATGCTTAGGCGTCTTGTGCTAGCGTCTCGACGCTCGGTACTCGCTCTGCGAGGTGTCAGCACTTCGGCGCTCGGTGCAGCGCTTCCGTGCTTGGGACTCGGTGCTCGACGTCGATGCTCAGTGCTTCGACGCCACGTGCTTGACGCTCTGCTCCTCGACGCTATGTGCTCGGCACTTCTACGCTCGGCGCTTCGATGCCACGTGCTCGACGCTCGGTGCTTCGACGCCACGTGCTCGACGCTACGCGCTCGACGCTTCGACGCTCGGCACTTCGACGCCACACACTCGGCACTTCGACACTCGGCACTTTGACGCTCAGCACTGCGACGCCACACACTCGGCGCTTCGACGCTCGGCGCTTCGACGCAACGTGCTCGACGCTCGGTGCCTCAACACTACGCGCTCGGTGCTTCAACGCCACGTTTTCGACGCTTGACGCTACATGCTCGGCGTGTCACTCCTTGACACTATAGACTCGACGCATCGGCGCTCTGCCGCTTGCTGTTCGACTATCTCGACTTGACGCGTGGTGTTCTGCAATGTTTACGGTGCTGTGCTCGCTCAAGATGTCAGGCTTTCACCGGTGCACGTCCTGCCAGGCTAAGCTGCCTGCCAGTGACCCTCACGAGGAGTGCATGGCATCCGCGCTGGCGGCGGATAGGGCATTTTGCAGTCTCTGTGCTGTCTTTCAGAATCGCACCCTTCGACAAAGGGCCAAGAAGTCAGTGGGTGGGCACTCCCCTTCACCAGGATCTTCCCACACTGTCTCCGCCCTGCTGTCGTCCACTGCGACGCCGCCAGGGAGACTGCAGCTCTCCACGAGCCCGGCATCCCAGATCTCAACTGGTCAGAGGTCCCTCACCAGACGCGCTCAGGCTAGCAGCCCCTCCCCTTCTAGGGCACACCCTCATCGGGAGTCTAGGTCATGCTCCAGGTTGACTCGTCGTAGGGGATGCTCTAATTCCCCTCATCGAGACAGGTGGCGCTCGGACAAGACTGAGGTGGCGGAATTAACCTCCAAGATGACTCAGTTCATGGAGGTCATGATGGGACAGCAGCCCCTGCTTATATCTGTGGCTACTGCAGTGCCTCGAGCCCCAGAACAGCCCACTGGACCCGTCTCCAGCCAACCAGTGGACCCCCCACAACCTCTATCAGACATTTCCCTTCCAATACAGCTGCAGCAGGACTGGGATATAGATGCCATCTCCAGAGATGCTTCTGACATCCTGGAAGGGGACAGTGTAGAGGCTGAGGTAGCCTCCCACCACTAGGACCAGGATGCTGACCCCAAGCCGATGGACACTGACGACCCTATGTGGTCTGTGGTTGACAGAGCAACCAGCCATTTGGGTATTGATTGGCCCCAGACAGAGCTTCCAAGGCGATCTCTGTTTGAGTCGCTTTCGGCCCAGTCCCGTCAGTCCAGGATGCTCCCAGCATTCCCGAACTTTGTTAAAGAGGTGCAGTCTACTTGGGAGGCTCCGGCCTCTGCTCCTGCGATGTCTCGCAAGGCTTCGGCCTTTACTATGCAGGGGGCCAGCGAGGCTGGCCTAGCGTCCTTTCCACCGGTCGATGCTGTGTTCACCGCGTTGGTGAAAACGCTGACACTGTCTGGGCTTACTAAGGATCCAGCATGTCCTAATAAACAGTGCAGGACCAGAGAGATACACCTAAAGAAAGTGTATTCTGTCGACAGGGAGGCAGTCACACTGTCTATCGTAGCCAGTCTACTGACAGTCTACCAGGCGGCACTAATTAGACACCTTCTGGAGTGCCCTTCTGCGGCCCACAGAAGCGAGCTAGGCACGGTCAGCCAGCTGCTGGTAAGGTTAGCCCAGCTCAACACGCGGGCTCAGGGCAGGAGCATTACTTCAATGGTGGTGGCCAGAAGACAGCTCTGGCTCTCGCAGGCGAGACTGCAGGTGAAGGAACCAAATATTATAACATGATCAAACAACAGTCATTTGGGTGTGGTTTTACAATGTTTAGTGAGGAATTTGTGGAAAGGAGGGGGGAAGGGCAGAATGTTTCAGTACACCATTAGGTTGGGTCAGATGTCCAGGGGCAGTGGGGGGATGGTAGAAGAAGGGCAATGCCTGCTTGCTAGCTAGATCGTAAATTCCAGACTGAAGTGAACATAACAACCGCAACGGAGGGGGCAATCATCCCACAGCTATCCTCTATTGGCTGAGTATATGAGTTTAGGGTAGGGATGGATGAATTGTCTGCTACGTGCCAAATCCTGACAGGAGCAGAGAATTTTATGTAGAAACTATATAACCCATGTATGTGCTTTACCCCGGCAGAATACATTAGTTACTGATGAAGTGACCGTTATTCTCCGGAGCGCTCTGTATTTTGATGACCACTGCATTAAACCTTTGATGCAACAATCGGTGTGATTGATTGTCTCTGATCATCGCTGCACTTCATTTTGCAACCCTACACAGGAGCCTGACAAGGCCCCCTTGCTGGATGCTCCAATCACTCCCGGACACACGTTTGGTCCCGCAATACAGGAGATGTTACAATGCTCAAAGCACGAGAGGCATTGCAGCAAATTTACCTCTACAGGCCTGGTTCAATGCCTTTGCGTTACATCCGCGGAGAGACAAACACCGCAGGTTGACGGTATCCTGAACCTGCTGTGAAGCACTACGCTGGTGGAAAGTTCTGGCAAACATCCGCCAGGGTGTTCGCCTGGCTCCCATCTTCCAGAGGGAAGTGGTTACGACTGACGCTTCCAACCGAGGAACGGTTCAGGGACCCGCGGAGTGTGGTCAGGACCCTGGAGATCAGCCCACGTCAACGCTCTGGAACTCAGAGCAGTGGACCTCGCACTCCAACACTTCTTGACGGTGCTTCTAGACAAGCACGTGTTGGTTCGGTCGGACAACACCACGGTTGTGGCGTATATCAACCACCAGGGCGGCCTGCGGTCCCCCCGCCTTCACCGAATGGTAGCACGGCTGTTGCTATGGGCACAGCCGCGCTTGACCTCTCTGCGCGCGGTTCACCTACCGGGCAGAGTCAATTACGCAGTGGACCTCCTATTCAGAGGAGCCCCTCTTGCGGGAGAATAGCATCTCCTCCCTCAGGTGGTAGAGCGCATCTGGGAATGGGTCGGCAGAGCACAGGTAGATCTCTTCGCTTCGCGAGAGACCACGCACTGCCCCCTATGGTTCTCAGTGAGGGACCCCGACAGCGCCCTAGGAGTCGACGCACTGGCTCGCGATTGGCCGTCAATCCTCCTATATACATTTCCACCGACTCCGATGCTCCCCGCCCTCTTACAGAAGGTCAGGGTAGAGCGAGCGACAGTGATTCTGATTGCTTCTCGGTGGCCTTGGAGAGTATGGTTCCCGAGCGTGGTGCAGTTACTGCATGGTCAACCGCGGGAGCTTCCCCTGCGAGCAGACCTATTGTCCCAGGCCGAAGGTCGGCTTTGGCATCTGAACCCCAAGCTCATGCATCTATGGGCTTGGCCCCTGAGCAGGAGTGCCTGTCAGCCTTAGGGCTCTCGACAGCTGATCTCGACCATTCAGAGCGCCAGAGAGCCCTCTACCAGGTCGCAGTACACATACAAATGGCAGTTGTTCCAAGATTGGTGTCTAGCAGGGGACCATGACCCAATATCTTGTCCCATGGCAGTAATATTACAGTTTCTACAGAAAATGTTAGATGAAGGGAAATCTCCCTCTACACTTAAAGTCTATTTAGCTGTCATATCAGTCTGCCATGTACGCATTGACGGATTATCACCGGGTTGCCATTTTTTGACATCTCAGTTCCTTCAAGGAGCAAGACGCTTGCGACCTCCAAGAGAGACCAACTTACCATCATGGAGCCTTGACGTGGTGCTAGAAGCCCTTACCAAGGCACCGTTCGAGCATCTCCACTCAGTGGATATGAAGCTCATGTCTATGAAAATCGTGTTTTTGCTGTCGGTAGTGTCAGCAAAATGCGTCAGTGAGATACATGCACTGTCAGTGCACCCTTCATGTATTTGCTTCGCAGGAGATGGTTCTAAGGTCTCCATGCGCACAAATCCAGCCTTTCTGCCAAATGTTATATCCCCGTTCCATATGAACCAGCCAGTCGAGTTGATGGCGTTCCATCCTCCTCCCTTTTACTCCAGAGGAACAACGGTTACACATGCTCTGCCCTGTGTAGGCATTGAGGTGTTATATTGACCGTACAAAGACCATGAGACAAACAGAACAACTGTTCATATGCCATGGTTCTAAGACATTGGGTCAGCCGTTGTCAAAACAATGCCTTTCGCACTGGATAGTGGATGTGTGATGGTACAGTGGGTGTGGGTGTGGAGCAGACGTCACAGAGTCACTTCTGAATTTGCAAATACCCTACCACAATGGTAGGGTGAACTTTATTAACAAAAAAAACACAGCTCAAAGCAACAAAAATATAACTCATAGGTTCCAACAGAGCACTTCTGGAGTGGTGAAAAGTGCAGGTGCTCAGGTGCTTAAGTGTCCAGTTCTGTTGTCCGGGGTGTGTGGTGTCCAAGGTGAAAAGTGCTGGCAGTGGTGCAGCAGCTCCTTGGCGTCAGGGATCACTCTGACAATAAACACAAACACGTAGCACAAAAAACACCCCAAATAAACAAAGACACAGCTCAGGAACCTAGCTTTAGTATTACCTCAACAAAAGCCTCGCACTTACAAAATGACAGCCCTTACATACCAGGGGACTCCACCCCATGATCAGCGCAACTCAGCACACCTGCAAGTTGTCTAATGCAACACAGCTGAGCAAAGTGATTTTGTCCCCTAATATGGTCATTCCGCCCTGCACCAAGATGGCCGACTTCCTTTTCTGCCCCTCTCTCCAAGCCGGCCCATCTCTGAACAGGCATGCAAGTACCTCTGCTTAGTGCCCTCTTGGGTCGGGAGGGAGATTTGCAGCTCAGATCCTCACGCTCCCTGTCACAGGATGCTATTAAATTAGCCTATGAGTCTGCAGGCCTTCCACCGCCAAGGCAGTTGAAGATAGGCCACCTCCCCTTGGTGACCAACTCGGTCCCACCTATCGAGGGTATATAACCGTCACACAGGCAAGCCTCACCCTCTTTTTGCTTCTCAAGAATGGTACAGTAAGACCACTCTGTGTTGCATTGAGCCTTTTTCTTACTTAAAAAGCGGCACGCTGGGTTGCTGTTAGTTCCACTGCACTTCGTGCTGAAAGCTGGCTATGCCACTTTCCTGGAATCAGTAGCTCTTAATTCATGGGGTTTTTTTTCTGTTTCCTCTATCAGCACCTGCTCGCTTCGAATGTCAGGCTACTTCGCTTCTGTCTGTCATCTTTTAGTCGACTGTCGGCTAAAGTTTTAGTTTTCAGCCCGAGTGCTCACCAGTGACCTGGAGAGAGTCACACAGGGGCGTTTTTCGTCCCCCGCAGTGGCCCACTCCCAGCCACGCCTCCCGACGCCATCACAGAGCCCCTCTAGGGGTATCCCTTGTGTTCAGGCATCTGTGTCCACCCGCAACCACTCCCCATCGCCTACCGCTAGAGAGGTGAAGAAGTCCCGGCAGGCGGGGGATATTATGGACATGAAAGCTCATATCAGCCGAATCATGGAGCTTTTAGAGAGGCAACAGGCCCCACCGGCTCTGGCTGCGGGCCACAATGTGGCGCCTCCCTTACCCCCTGTTCTGACAGGTGTCACTGTACCACCCCCTGACCTCCCAGTGGGAGCGCAGGGTGACCAGGTCGACCGGGCACTTTGCTCTGACGAGGACATGCTCTCCATCGCCGCCTCATGGGGGGAGTCCACTTTTCAAGTGGAGATGGAGGTCGAGGTGGGGCCTGAGTTCTCTATGGACGCGGTCCCTAGTTCCGAGGTTTCCTCGATCACTAGCGTTCCGCCACTGTCAGGGTCAATACCGGCGCTCATGGGGCACGCAGCAGCATACCTGCAGGTCCCCAGGACAGCAGAGGCAGAGTCACATTGCTCCGTCTTTCGGTCACATATCGTGGCTCCCCCACTCCGGGTTTCCCCCATAGACTCCACCATCACAGCTTTGGTGAAGGCTCCACCAGTGGGAGGTATGTCCAGCGACCCTGTGTGCCCAAACCTGCAGTGCAGGGTTACGGAGACACACGTCTGAAGGGCTTACGTGGCGGGGGCCCAGAGTACCCACTTGGCCAATACATCTAGTATGCTGGTTGCTTACATGGATGGTATTTTGTGTGACGCCCCGCTTCCAGAGTCGGTGACCACAGAGTTGTGATAGCTATCACACGCGTTGCTCCAGATCTCCAGCCTGCAGAGGCAGGCCCTGGGCCAGAGTCTGGCGGGCTGTGTTAGAAATGTCTAATGGAATAATACTGAGCGTGTTTTTGTGTTTGTGTGAACTTCAGGTAACCTTTGATTCTCAGTAAAGATGAGCTTGGCAGCTATGGAACTGATATGATTCCTAGGAAAGGGGATGTTAGCAGCTGTGACCACAAGCGCTAGGGCTAGAAAGTCCTGAATGTTCTAGCCTGACTGTAAGCAAAAAGAAAACCCTTTGTGGCAGCTGAGACCAAGTTCTGCTTTTTAAGGTTTAAAGAATGGTGTATTGACGGCAACTGGCTATCAGACTCTTGCAGGCAGCTTTGCATTCTGTATGTCTGATCCTTTCTCGAGAAAGTGCTTGGGGTAAATAAAACTTTTAAAACATATTTCGGGTAGTGTCAATTGATTTTCAGATTTCCGCCACAATTTGGTGTAAGAGGTGGGATCGCTCGACTGAGGTCGTTCCGGACTCGGTGTCGGCAGGGGACTGATCATCCTGGGAAACAAAATACCTGGCCTCAACCTTACATCAAATAGTGAGACGGGGGACCTGAGAACCGAGACGGGGCGGACTCAGCGCTGCGATCCAAGAAAGGAGCGGCGAGAATTTGAGAATCCTTTAGTTTTAAATTCTTTTCACAAAAATATTAATTAATTATGGTTTAATCAAATTGAATGCATGCATGATCCTTCTGTGTAGCTGGAAGCCCTGATCTTATGGTTTGAGGACTGAGTCCTCGTACAAGGTTAGAGTCCTTGTACAAGGTTTTTAACCAAGGTTTAGAAGAAATCTGGAGTTTACTGATGAGTAATACTTAAGAGATCTTACAGAGACCACTAGATCTGATAATTTTGAGCGTGAAGTAAGGATCTGCTAAGATCGATGTATTTGAGAATACTGCGCGTGAAGTGGAGGTTTTGCTAAGATCGCTATATTGATCGGACAGAGTTTGAAGTAAGATTGAAATGGTACCAGAAAAAGTAGGATAGCCCTGACAATACGCAGAAGGAGGGAATTTGTTACAAGGGGAATTTATAGAGTAAAAAGTGCGTAGTTCATTAAAACAGGTATAACATTTTGGAGTTGAGACATATACTAGTCATTTTCATCCAAAATAGTGAAATTACAAATGCCATTGCTTATGTGCAAGGATAAGCAGCTGTAGCTTATGTGCAATTAGTGACACTTGCTTTTAAACTTTTTATGTGCAAGGATAAGCAGCAATAGGTTATGTGTAGTTATTGATGCTTGCTTTTAAACTTCTTATGCGCAAGGATAAGGAGAAGTAGGTTATGTGTAGTTACTGACGCTTGCTTTTAACTTCAAGTCTTTGTTTCATTTTTTTTTATCCTTATTTGGGTAATTACTGTTTGGATATTGTACTGTTTGCATAATAGGATTTTTGTACTGTTTGGCTATTGTGCTGTTTGCATAATAGGATTTTTGTGCTGTTTGGCTATTGTACTGTTTGCATAGTAGAATTTTTGTGCTGTTTGCAATGGGGGGTTTGAACAGTAAGAAGGGTGATCACCAGGGAGGTAATTTAACCTCCCCAAACATAAAATTCATGAGAGTAAATTATGGTGAGGGCAGTGTGGCTCAGATATTGGTGTGGATAAAAGACTGTGGTTTTCCCGAAGGGGGAACATTGAGTGTTAGACAGTTAAATCAGTTGAAAGAAAGGCTGAGAGAAAAAGAAGAAGAAACAAAGAAAAAGAAAGGGCAAAAGAGGTTTAAAGCAGATTGGAAAGCTTATGCAGAATGGATGGAAGAGGCAATGAAAAGGGAAAAGAGGTCTCAGGCAGGGACAGACAAACCCTCACCCGTGTCTCAGTGTGTTAAGGTTCCAGATTCCGACCTCGACTGTGCCCCACCAGGAAGAAGAAGACGACAGGAGCCGGAGCAGCGGAAGCCGAGTCAGCCCCACCACCAGTCCAGAGGGGACCTCCACCATACACTGACCAACATCAAGCCAGCGCGAGTGTCCCACCGCCTGAGGGAGAATGGGCTTCACCATCCCATACTAGAACAGGTCGCCAGTACGCCGACACCAACCCGTTCACCACACAAAGTTCAGACAGTCAAGGACAAGTAAATGACATCATCACCATGCCAGTGATTGAAGTGGCAGGACAAGACGGTGAAACTATGCTGGTGCATTGAGCCTGGACATTGGCAGACATCAAAGAAGCAAGGATTCATCTCCCATCGCCGAACGACGCAGGAGGGGTGAGATTTGCCACAGAACTTGAGATATTTTGCAAAGAATTCCACCCCACCACACATGAATTAAGATGACTGTTGATGACCAAACTGGGGGCCGGGTGGTCACGGATATCGCCTGGGTGGCCAGAAACAGATGTGAGAATGGTACACCCAGACTGGGACAACAACCAGAATAACGGTTACCGACTGGCAATCGCCGACGCGTGCGCCCGACTGAGGAATGCCTACCCTGTTCATCTGGACATGAACAAGATCTCTTCTTGTAAGCAGCAGGAGGGTGAGACATGCCACGAGGATCTCGCCAGGCTGACAGGAGTCCATACAGCCCACAGTGGCCTACAGGCACCCCCAAAACCTCAATGATGCAGCAGTGACACCCTGGGAGGCACATCTGAGGAACAGCTTCATAAAAGGGCTGCACCCGGACATCGCCAACTTGGTAAAAAGCGGCTGCATCACATGGGATTCAGGGAAACTGAGTCTCATCGAGGCACATGCAGTTCATGCTGAAAAGACATTGAGAGAGAAGCTGAAAAAGAAAGAAGACAAATGACAGACCGATCTCCACAAAGCGACTCTCACGATGTTCCAAGGCTATGCTGGAAACAGAGATGGCTGCGGTAAGAGACGAGGGCGAGGCAGAGGCCGAGGGGGCAGAGAAAGAGGCCAAGGAGAAGGGCGACAGCAAGATGACCAGACTGGATGTTTTCGCTGTGGAGAAGAAGGACACTGGTTTCGAGAGTGTCCAAGGACAAGAGACAGACGGCCCCAAACATCCCAGTCCAGCGACTGACAAGAGGTGGAGGCACAGGAGGGGGAGGAATCGGCACCAATGACAACAGACACTGAGAATCGAAGTATGAGAAACAATGGTTCAGAGAAGGTTGTAGCAAGGAAAGGTTAACGTTGAGGAGACTGTACTGGACAGAAAATAGATGTGCTGTTTCAGTAACATTACCGAGACAGCCTGGTCATATTTCACCATACCCTGCTCTCAGCCATACAGGTTGCGATGTTCCATATGATGTTCATGATGCGGTTCCACACATATCTCTTGCCAAAAACAAGAAGGAAAGGTGGCAGGATTTGGGCCCATGGGTAAGAAAATGTGAACAAATGAATTTCTGGGAAAACACAGAAAACCCTTCTACACAGTATAACCCCTCATTGAAAACATATAGACAGGTGTATACATCTGTAGTGCAGGTGGTCAGAAAAGTGGTGTTATTGGAAAATAAACCTAGGATTAATAAATCCAGATCTGGCAGGTTTTTAGCCTGTGACGTCACATCTATTCCAGCCCTACAGGATGTTCCTAAAACACTGTGGGCTAAAGACAAATATGATGTGGGCTTAGTTAAAGGGGCAAAACCGGTTGTGATCACACCAAAATCTGATTTCAGACCCCATGCACATCAATATCCATTAAAACAAGAAGCCATCGATGGGATTACCCCAGTGTTCGACTCGCTGTTGAAGGCAGGAGTAATTGTCCCATGTTCTCGGTCACCTGTGCGCACACCAATATTCCCAGTAAAGAAAATTCGCAATGCTGGCCAGCCAACCGAGTGGCAATTCGTGCATGACATAAAAGCAATAAATGAGGCGGTGCATCAGAGGGCATCAAATGTTCCTAACCCTTATACCATTCTGTCGCAAATACCACCAGACTGTAAATGGTTCTCAGTGATAGATCTAGCCAATGCCTTTTTCAGCATACCAGTTTGCCCAAATAGTCAATACTGGTTCAATTTCTCCTTTAAGGGCAAAGATTACACATGGACACGCCTGTGTCAGGGGTATGGCGAGTCACACATTATTTATAATGAAGCATTGCGCGCTAGTCTTGAGCCCCTGACCCTCATGGAAGGGAGCGTGCTGTTACAATATGTAGATGACATTATGATTTGTGCACCAACGAGAGAACAATGTGAAACTGACACAATTCTCCTGCTTAAACACCTTGAAGCTTATGGCCACAAAGCAAGCCCGAGCAAGTTACAATTCGCTAAAGTGGAAGTTAAATTCTTAGGCCACGTCATCACAGGGGAGGGGAAGTCCCTCTCACAGAAACGTGTAGAAGCAATTCAGAATATTCCAAAACCGATCACAGTTAAACAAGTTCAAT
Organism: Polyodon spathula; assembly: GCF_017654505.1. Classification (NCBI taxonomy): domain Eukaryota; kingdom Metazoa; phylum Chordata; class Actinopteri; order Acipenseriformes; family Polyodontidae; genus Polyodon; species Polyodon spathula. Next base: position 12,996,088 of record NC_054558.1, read on the forward strand.
CTTTCTTAGGGATGACATCATATTGTAGAACTTTTATCCCTAATTATGCGGTGATGGAAACCCCATTGAGCGCAACTGCACATGGGAAGGGCCTGGGGGCCCATAGCATGGTGACATGGATACAGGAGGCAGAGGACGCCTTTGTAAACCTGAAACTAGCTTTACAGACAACACCGACTCTAGGCATCCCCAATCCTCACCGGCCATTCACTCAGACGGTGGACGAAAAGGGAGGATTCATGACTTCAGTACTGCTTCAGGAACATGGGGGGCGACAGAGACCAGTGGCATACTTTTCTGCCAAGCTTGACCCAGTGGCAGCAGGCCTTGCTTAAGAGCAGTAGCTGCAGCAGAAAAAGCAGTGCATGCTTCACGTGACTTTGTGGGTTTTTCAGACTTAATGTTACTTGTCCCACATGCTGTCTCTATGATATTATTACAACAAAAGACAAGCCATTTGTCAGCAGCAAGGTGGCTGAGGTATAACACATGTCTGTTAGATATGCCAAACATCACTGTTAAACATTGTAATGTCCTTAACCCAGCTACTCTTCTCCCAATTCCAGGTGACAGGGAGGAGCATAGCTGTGTTGCAGCAATTAATGAAGTATGTTCTCCCAGAATTGACTTGCAGGAAACTCCACTGGACAATGCTGACCTAGAGTTTGTTGTGGATGGGTCAGCATCACGCAATCCAGAGACGGGCAGGAACGAGGTGGGCTATGCAGTGGTTTCAGCTCATGACACGGTAAAGTCAGGTCATTTACCCAGTAATTATTCAGCACAGGCTGCAGAACTCACTGCTTTAATTGAAGCATGAAAATTGGCTAAAGACAAAACTGTTAACATATACACTGACAGCAGGTACGCCTTCGGCGTAGTGCATGATTTTGGCACTATTTGGAAACATAGAAACTTCCTGACATCCTCTGGCAAGCCCATAGCCCACCACGCCCTGGTATCAGACTTGCTTGATGCTGTCCTACTCCCACTACTGAAGCTCATACATCTAATACTGATTCAGTTTCACAGGGGAATGCGAGAAACGATGCGGCTGCAAAAGCAGCAGCGATACTGCCTCTGACACACAACGAATCTAATTGTGTTTGTGATTCTTCACCACTAACTTCCTGTACTCCCACAGCAGACTTACAGGAACTGCAACGCTGGGCATCAGCCAAGGAGAAGCAACAATGGAGAAAAGCAGGGGGATCATGTCAAGAAGGGGTATGGTACGGCCCAGATAACAAACCATGTTTGCCCAAACACTTTTTCCCATATTATGCAAAGTTGACACATGGAAAGGACCATGTGTCAAAGGGGGAATGATGGCAGCCATAACACAACACTGGTATACAAAAGGGTTCACAAATTACTCACAATTTGCCAAAAATGTATTATTTGTGCTACTAACAACATTGGGCGGGGTGTGCAGACACAGCAGGCGGCACACCCACAACCAGAACAGCCATTTGATCATTTGCAAATGGATTTTGTTGAACTAACATCGTGTGAGAGGAAAAAATATTGTTTGGTTATTGTAGACATGTTCTCAAAATGGGTAGAAGTTTTTCCTACAACCAAAGCAGACTCAAGTGCAGTAGCAAAAGTATTAATAACCAAGCTAATTCCCAGATGGGGAATACCACGTACGATAAGCAGTGACAATGGGTCACACTTTGTTAACACAGTCATAGCCCAGATAGGAGAATACGTTGGGATTGAACTGAAACAACATTGTGTCTACCATCCAGCCAGCGGAGGCGCTGTAGAGAGCGAGAATGGCACGTTAAAAAGTTAATTGATTAAATGTTGTGAGGACACAGGTCTACCATGGACAAAGGCTCTCCCCATTGTTTTGTTACAGATGAGGACGAGGGTAAGAATGAAAAATGGACTTAGTCCTTTCAAGGTCCTGTTTGGATGGCCATTAAACACAGGGATAGGCCCTGCTAAAAGGCAGCTGCCGTCTACAGACCAATGTGAAGATGTTATGCTCCGGTATTGTGCCACCTTGTCCTCTGCTTTGTCTCAAATTCACAAGCAGGTGAAAGCGGCTCTACCCAGCCCAGCAGAAGGACCACTCCACAGCCTCCGACCCGGTGACTGGGTGGTGATCAAAGACCTGCGAAGGAAGAGCTGGCACCAACCACGGTGGCAGCGTCCATTCCAGGTGCTGTTGACGACCCAGTCGGCGGTGAAGGTGGAGGGACGAGTGACGTGGGTGCACGCCAATCACTGCAAGAAGGTTCCAGACCAGCCAGGGGCAGCGGGTTCGACTCCTGAGACATCCACACAACAGAAGTAGATACGAGACACTGTCACGACGTGCACGACGAGCCTAGTGCCGCTACATGGATTGCAACAGGAAGACCACACAGCAACGATGGACGGCGCGGCTCGACGACCATGGCACCCGTTTCGACAACCAGGCCTCTGTGGCGTGAGAGGGACGGTCTGGTGTTTGTTAGGCATAGCATTGTTGATTGTAACACCTATCCTATTAATTGAGAAACATACCCACATGAACAGCAGTACCACCCCACAACCTCCCACCACTAGTACGCCACCCAACCACCGAATGCGTAGAGACGCAGGACATGAGAGGGTCAATTTGTGGATATGGGCAGCAAATTGCTCAGTGAAAACAACTACTAATGCATCATGTTATGTGTGTATGTCACCTAATCCACGTCTGTTTACAGTAGGAGTTCCATATCAATCTAACTGTGCAAGGAACTCTGGTCATATGTGCATGCAGGATTGTGTATTGCAGAAGGGTAATGCTATAATAGAAGGTTTGTCCATATGGAGTGTTGCAAGAGATAAACGATGTTCCACTATGATACCCTATTCAGGAATGACAGACAAACACCCGGTCACACACCTCCCCCCCCATTCGCTGAGAAAGCTTATGTTGTTTGTTAATGGCATTAGATATGCTCTTGGTAGAAGGGGGAGGTGTGTGTCAGATGTTTGGAGACCACTGTTGTACATTCATACCTAACAACACAGCCCTGATGGCTCAGTCACAAGGGCACTATCAAAAATGAAAACAATAGCAAAAGAAATGTCTGGCAATTCTGGTTATGATGATAGTGGCATGTGGGGGTGGATGGATCAAATGTTTGGGAAGTGGAAAGCAATTTTACTGTCATTGGTAACTGGTGTATTTGTGGCCATAACTGTGTTATCTCTTGGTGGATGCTGTTTGATACCATGTGTCTGAGGCCTAGCTGTACGTGCTATAGAGAAATCTGTCTCACATCAAATGGTCCATTACCAGGCTTTGAAACAGACTAATGACTGGGACGGCCCCGGTCTTTACCCGGTCCCGAACTGGGCAGCTCCCTCCTTTGAAGGGGGTGAAGAAGATGAAGACAATGTGTAAATAATATAACAACGTAATCCTCCAGCTTGCTTAAATGTAAGGACCAAAGTCCACAAAAACAGCTGTTTGCTTAATCTCAATGAAGAAGTTTATGAAGATGTATCTTGAATCGTAACAGAACTGATGCGTTGGATATGTATTTTTCTCATTGATCATTATTCTGGTTTGTCATAAATGACAAAAAGGGAGGAATTGTGTTAGAAATGTCTAATGGAATAATACTGAGCTTGTTTTTGTGCTTGTGTGAACTTCAGGTAACCTTTGATTCTCAGTAAAGATGAGCTTGGCAGCTATGGAGCTGATATGATTCCTAGGAAAGGGGAAGTTAGCAGCTGTGACCACAAGTGCTAGGGATGGAAAGTCCTGAATGTTCTAGCCTGACCACAAGCAAAAAGAAAACCCTTTGTGGCAGCTGAGACCAAGTTTCACTTTTTAAGGCTTATAAGAATGGTGTATTGACAGCAACTGGCTATCAGACTCTTGCAGGCAGCTTTGCATTCTGTATGTCTGATCCTTTCTCGAGAAAGTGCTTGGGGTAAATAAAACTTTTAAAACATATTTCGGGTAGTGTCAATTGATTTTCAGATTTCCACCACACGAGCCTAATGGTAGACATCTGTGGCTGTCACAGGCGCGGCTGCCTGATGCCGATAAGGCTGAGCTTTTGGATGCACCTATATCTCCAGCCATACCTTTGGTGCAGCAGTGAAGGAGATCCTGCAGCAGTATCTTCGTGAACGCGAGTCGTCGAGGCAAGTAGCCGCGTTGCTCCCTCCTCCCACTCCAGTGCGGGGTATGTCAAGCCATCTGCACACAACCCCAACGCAGAGAGTCAACAGGATGGTACCAGTTCCCACAGCCCGGCTAGGTGACCTTAAGCATCGCCTACAGGCCACACCTCAGGTGAGGGACAGGACTCTCCCGCAACGTGGAAGGCGCAGCCGTGGCCAGTCCACCCAGCAGCACCCTAGAAGGCAGTTCCAGGGCACGCGCCATAGGCAACTGCCGTAGCCAGCCCCACCTCAGCCTCAGCCACCCCAGGAGGACCCCTGAGGGTTGTGGCCTCAGACCCAGTTCACGGCACAACAGCAGCACTACTGGCACACTTGCACCTCCGATGCGTGGATCCATATAATACGGTTACGCACTTCAGTTTCGCTTCATACCCCCTCCTTTTCGCGGTGTCATGATTATGTGTTTGACGGATCCGCATCAGACCTCGTGCTCCAGATAGAAGTGGCAGCCTTGCTGGACAATGCGCCGTTCTGCTCGTAGACCCCACCTGTTCCGAGGAGGGGTTCTACTCGAGATACTTCCTGGTGCCGAAGAAGGACAGTGGCTTTCGCCCCATCCTGGACCTGCATTTCCTCAACCAGTTTCTGAAACAGAGGAGGCTCCAAATGCTGACTCATCGTCACATACTCCAGTCTGTCCGGCCGGGAAACTGGTTTACCACTGTGGACTTGCGGAACATGTATTTTCACGTCTCTATTCATCCACAGCACAGGAAATATCTCGGCTTCGCCTTTCAAGGCAGCGGGAGGGTGCGGTGGCCCACATGGCTCTAGTGACGGAGCATCTGGTGAGGCTGGGCCTCATCATCAACGATGCCAAGAGTCGGCTGATGCCGGTGCAATGCGCAACGTATGTGAAGCTCCTGCTGGACTCCACTACGATGCAAGCATACCTATCAGATAACAGGGTAGCAGCTCTCCAGCACCACCTCTGCCTGTTTCGACAGGGATCAAGGGTGCCCCTTGTTTTGGGCCAGAAGTTACTTGGTCTCTTGGCGGCAGCGATATCAGCCATCGAGCTGGGCTTATTGCGCATGCACCCGCTACAGGCATGGCTCAATGCGTTCCACTTACATTCCAAGCAAGACAGACACCGTTGGCTGACAGTGTGTCTTGCATATTCAGCGGGCCTGCGCTGGTGGAGGATCCCCTATCACCTGCGCCAAGGAGTCCAAATGGAAGTGATCTAAAACCACAGGATGGTGATGAAGGATGCTTCCAACTCAGGTTACAGTGCAGTCTGCGAAGGCAGAGGAGTCAGCAGGCCCTGGTTGGGCCGTTTTACGTCCCTGCATATCAATATGCTGGAGTTGCAGGTGGTGTTCCTTGCCCTCCAGCGCTTCCGACCCTTAGTGTGGAACAAGCATGTGCTGATCCGCATGGACAACACATCAGTGGTGGTGTATGTCATCCACTAGGTTGGCCTTTGGTCTCTGGGGTTACATCGTCTAGCCTTCAGGCTCCAGATTTTGGCACAGCGGAACCTGCTCTCCCTTCAGGCGATGCAGGTTCCGGGTGTGGAAAATTGGGCAGCAGACCTCCTCTCGAGGGAGGGTCCGCATCAGTCGGTGTGGCATCTCCATCTCAGGTGGTGGCGCATGTTTGGGAATGATTCGGGAAGGTGCAGGTCAATCTCTTCGCCTTGGCGGAGGCGACACATTGCCCCCTGTGGTACTCCCTCCACCGCTGCGGCATTCCACTCGGCGTCGACTCCCTAGCTCAGGAATTGCCCAGAGTGCTCCTTTACGTGTTCCTTCCTCTGCTATTACTATTGGCCTTTCTCGAAAAGGTCCGTTCAGAGAAGGCATCAGTTCTCTTGGTGGCCCCCAGGTGACCCAGGAGAATCTGGTTCTCAAACTTGTGCCAGCTCTTGAAAAGCCCGCCCTGGGAGATTCTGTTTCACCGGGATCTCCTCAGCCAGATGACAGGCAAGCTTTGACAGCCATAGCTGGACAGGCTCCAGTTATGTGTCAGCCTTACGGTTGTGGGTACACTGCAAAATGCTAGCATGCTTTCCACTAGGTCGCTGTATGCCTGTAAGTGGAAATATTTCCAAGTCATCCAATCTCTTGTCCCATACCTGTCATCTTGCAGTTTCAGCAAGATCTGCTTGATGCTGGTAGATCCCCTTCCACTCTGAAGGTTTACCTAGCAGCTATTTCTGCTTTCCATGCCCACATTGACTCAGTGTCCCCGGGCACGCATTTCCTGGCTACCAGGGAGGACTACTCTCCCTGAGTGGAGCCTTGAGATTGTACTGGAGGCTCACGCATGCCTCGTTTGAGCCTATTTACTCCATTGAGTTGAAATATCTGTCAACGAAGACAGCCTTCCTTCTGGCTATCACCTCTGCAAAGCGGGTTATTGAGCAGCAGGTATTGTCTGTGCTTAGCTCCTGCATGCGTATTTGGAGTGAAGGTAGCAGAGTGTCACTGCGTGCAAATCCTGCTTTTCTCTCTAAGGTGGTTACAGCCTTCCACATGAATCACTCTGTCAAACTGGAGACCATTTGCTTCGGAGGAGGATAGGATAAACCTTCCCTGCCTGGTTCGGACATTGAGATGTTATGTGGATAGGACAAGAGTGCTGCGTCTATCTGACCAACTCTTTGTCTGCCATGGAACACGGACCCTGGGACAGCCCCTTTCGAAGCAGCGAATGTTGCGTTTGATTGCAGACACAGTCTCAGCTGCATATGATGGTGCTGGCTTACCCCCGCCTGGGCTGGTAGCTGCACATTCTACACAAGGAACTGATCATTTCTACTTGGTGTATGGGAAATGGCAGTGAGTGGCTCTACTTGGAGAGTAAGAGGAGCGCTGGGAAATGGCAGTGAGTGGATGGGGCAGGAGAGTAAGAGGAGTGAAACATCTCATTTTATAACTGTATTTGTTTTAGTACCAGCAATGATACCCACCATACAGGCTTTTTCCAGTTTTAAATGAAACCTTTTAATCATGGAACATGTGCTTTTCTTTTTTCCCAGCCGTTATAATGGACGGAATGTAAATGAATGTCAGTGTATATTGTTTGATTTTCATATTCAGAATGATGTTTAACTCAATGCTTTATTCATTTAACACAATAACCACTTTGTTTAATATGTTGTAAATACACACTAATTGTTCTGTTCATATAGTCTAAAGCAGTGGCTTTCAACCTGGGGCACGTGCACCAGTATTGGCACGTGACAGGCTTGCAGCTGCTACACACAGACAGTTCTTTATGACGATGTGATTCCTCACCCACAACAGTCCCTCAGTCTCACTATTGTCATTTATAAATGTGTTTACACCACTGAATTACAGATAAATGAGAGATGATGATGCAGGGCTCCAGACTCAACATGGTTCATGTCACATGTGTCAATATTCATCAGTGTGACATGAAGTCAGTGTGTATATTAAAAATGTGATATGATTTGTTTTTTAATAAACTGCAGTGCAAGAAGGACAGTAACAATTTGATAGAATACAAATGCTTGGAAGCGTAGAAAAGTACTGTATTAATATCAGCAGATTTAGATTTTATTTCAACAGTATGTGTCCTTATTACAATATTTCTGTGCATTCTGCTTTCATTGTTGGGTTCATTGTGTTGTTGGTTGTATTGTTGGGTTCTCTGTGTTTTTGGTTCTATTGTTGGGTTTGCTGTGTTTTTGGTTGTATTGTTGGGTTCTCTGTGTTTTTGGTTCTATTGTTGGGTTCTCTGTGTTTTTGGTTGTATTGTTGTGTTCTCTGTGTTTTTGGCAGTATTGTTGGGTTATCTGTGGTTTTGGTTGGATAGTTCTCTTACTATTTTCTAGTTATTTTACACTCCATGTCAAACCATTTTTCATTTGGTTTGTTTTTTTAAGTTGTGTTTTTTTCTGTTTGTTTTCCTGAGTTTTTAATTTGTTGCTGTTGTTTCAAATATGTAATTTATATAATTTATGGCCAAATTTATTCCATCTTTGTTGATTTGCAATGTTTTGGTTAGAAAGCTGTTTAGCATACTTTCTATTTCTGCACTATAGATTGTTTTATTATATTCCTCAGCACTGCTTTGTGTCCATTTATAGGCTGGTTTGAGGTTGTATAATTTGCCGGGGGGTTCAGACTGAATTGTATTAATCAGTTCTTTTTAGATACAGGATTTTTTGACAATGGTCTGATCGTGGGCTCTGTTGCCGGACTATAAATTAATGAATAGACTTTGGGTCCATGTCTGCAATGGCGTAGTCTACCACACTGTTTCCCAGGGCTGAGCTGTATGTATGCCTGCCCAGAGAATCCCCCTTATCCTGTTGTTAATAATGTACAGAGCCAGACCTTTACAGAGATGCAGTACACATAGCTGTTCCTCTGTTTAGTGATGGGTGTGTGCTACAAAGGGATCTGTCCAGTCATATGTCTGTCACCCTCTGTGCTGATGTAGTCAATCTCCCTGCCAGTGCTGGCATTGAGATCTCCACAGAGCAGTACAGTGCCCCTCGTCTGGAATTGGGTGATCTCCGATTGAAGGTTTTGAAAGCACCCCTCTCTGTGATAGGGGGAGTCAGTTGGTGGCATGTAATCTGCACACAGATATGTGTCTGATTGTGATTGGAAGACTTATTTTTCAATGTTGAGCCATAAATGTATCTCCCCTCGTTTTCTGGGGTCATCAGAGTCTGAGATCCCCTTTGAACCAAACAATGATGCCCCTGAGTCTATGCCCCGTTTGGTTTGGGCATTCTTTAGAGGGAGGGTGAGATGAGCTCTCTGTAGACCGCAGTGCAGTGGGTATTCATAGCTGCATGGGTCAGCTTTCATGGAGTATGATTGTGTCCAGATCGCTGGTGCTATTTATAAAATCTGGAGTTTTTGTTTTACATCCAAATGCAGATGTGTGTCTCTCTCTCTCTCTCTCTCTCTCTCTCTCTCTCTCTCTCTCTCTCTCTCTCTCTCTCTCTCTCTCTCTCTCTCTCTCTCTCTCTCTCTCTCTCTCTCTCTCTCTCATGGAGGATTGTGGGAAGGGCTTGCAGAGAGGTGGAACGCCGGTGCGGTAGGACCGGGAAATTTAAAATTGTATTTATTTATTTATCTATCTATCTATTTATTTATTTATTTATTTAGTTTGATAGTTACTTAGTTGTTCTTTTTGGGTGTTTGTTTGTTCGTAGGTTAGTGGTGTGTGTGTCTGTTTGTTTGTTTGTTGGGTGATGGTGTGTGTTTGGAGATCCCGTTATGGGGTCTCGTTCAGGAGGGCTGGGGGCTCTCACCCGTTCCTGACCCCGGGGTTTTGGTGGAGGAGTGCCTGCTGGCAGTAGGAAAGGTGGTGGGGTTTGAGAATATTATGTCGGCGTCAAGAATGAATAAAGCGCTGGTAATATTTTTAGTGGAGGTGTCTCTGGTACACAAGCTGGTAGAGGAAGGATTTACAGTGAAAGGTGAATTTGTTCAGGTTTCCCCTCTAGTAACCCCGGTTATGAAAGTTATTATTTCTAATGTGCCTCCGTTTTTAAAAAATGAGCAATTAGAAAAGAATTTAGCTCATTTTGGTAAACTGGTGTCCCCGATTAAGGGAATCCCACTGGGGTGCAAAAATAACAGTGTTAGGCACGTCATGTCGTTTAGAGGGCAGGCGTTTGTCTTACTAAATGATCCTAATCAAGTCATTAATGTTGCCTGGAATTTTAACGTGGAAGGGATGAATTGTGTGGTGTTCGTCAGTTCCGAAACGATGAGGTGTTTTTACTGTGGAGAACAGGGACACCAGAGGAAAGCCTGCCCGAGAAAGGAGGCTAGAGCGGAGACAGGGCAGGATCAGGACGATGCTGGCGGGGAGGAAGTCTGGGTGTTGGGGGTGAGCGGGAGGAAGAGTCGGCTCCTGCACCGCAGCCGCAGAGCGAGCCCGTGCTGACCGAGGAGGGGGCGATCCAGAAGGAAACCGAAGCAGAACCACCAACACCACGGCCTCTCACAAAGAGACCCAGCCGCAGCCTGTCACTGACGGGTTCAGAGGATAATACCGCTACTACTGAGAATGGTGAAGAATCATTCAAGGTAGTAGCGAAAAAGACACGATTTCAACGGAAGGCTGCAGAGCTGCCGGATGGCAGAGCGCAGCCAGTGCAGAACTCCGAACCCGTGCAGACAGGGAGACTGCGGGCTCCAGGCGGGGCGTCAGTCCCTCCCAACGCGGAGGAAGAGAGCACAGCGCAGGGTGAGCCGGGCGCGGTGCAAGACTCTCCGCTAGCTGAATCTCAGCCGCCTGAAATAGTGACGGCTGTGGCAGAGACCGGTGTCGAGGAGTCGGAGGGAGCTGCGGAGGAGCGGATTCTCGGGGGCGAGCGAGAGGACAGCGCGGATGAGATGGAGGGGGAGCTCTCTGACTCCTCGCTTATCTCAGACATCCCTGATAGCCAACCCGTCAGTAAGAAAAAGTTATACACGCTTGAGCAGGTAAATGATTTTATGATAGAAACAAAAGGGAAAAGGGGAGTAGAAATAGAGAGTTTTTTCCCTGATCTAAGGTTATTTCTCCACTCCGCTCACGTTATAACAAGGAAAGCCACAATAGAAGAATTTGATCAGCCAAAACGTTATAGATTAAAAAAAATTGTTCAGAAAATTAAAAAGGATCTTAAAAGTGGTTCAAAATCTCTTGTTTAAAAATGGCTGTGTTTTATGAAACTTCTTTTATTACTTGTTTTAGTGTGTTAGTTTTTTTAGCTATGATGGAAAGGTGCATTTTTATTTCTTTTAATCTAAACGGCTGCAGACAGTCTTTTAAGAGGGCGCAGCTAGTCGAGTTTTTAGAGCAGAAGCAGGCGGGGGTGGTGTTTCTGCAGGAAACGCACTCGGATCAGGAGAATGAGGAGGCGTGGCGAGCGGAGTGGAAGGGGCTGTGCGTGATGAGTCACGGCGCTAGTACTAGTGCAGGAGTAGCCGTGCTTTTTAAACCCAGCCTGGGGGCAGTTTTACTAGATATGGATGAAATCGAGAAAGGGAGGATTTTAAAAGTAAGAGCTAGGCTGGGCAGTACAGTGTATGTTTTTATTAATATTTATGCCCCCAATAGAGGGGGGGAACGAATTTTATTTTTTAAGAAATTAAAGCAAGCTCTTTTTAATATTAATAATAATGATGTGGTGGTAGTAGGAGGAGATTTTAATTGTACTGTTAATTTTAATATTGATAGAAATAATGATGAACCACACCCTCAGTCCTCCAGAGAGTTGGCTGCATTGTTAGAGTCCAGTGACCTGGTTGACATATGGAGATGCCTGCACCCCAGTTCAAGACAATACACCTGGTCTCAGTATCACACAGACTGTGTATATAGAGCAAGACTAGACCGGTTTTATACTTCTAAAAACGATTTAAATAAATTTATCAAAGCAAGAATCATCCCCAGTAGTCTCTCTGACCACCACTGTCTATTAATTACAGTAATAATTCAATCAGAACCCCACAGAGCATCTTACTGGCATTTCAATGTAAAATTATTACAAGATGTAAAATTTAAGCAACAATTCAAACTTTTTTGGATAATTTGGAAAAAAGAAAAAGCACAATATAAAGATTTAAGACAGTGGTGGGACATTGGCAAAATACAAATTAAATGTTTTTGTCAACAATATACTATAAATGCAACCAGGTCACTGAACACAGCCGTGAGAGAACTGGAGTCCAAAATCCTCCTCCTAGAGGAAAGTTTAAATTCAGAATTTAAAGAACAGACCCTGGAGAACCTAAAAGAGCAGAAAATCGCGCTGGGGAGCTTGCTGAAGGAAAGAGTGAAGGGGGCGATTGTGCGTTCCAGATTCATGGAGTTGAGAGACATGGATGCCCCCACTAGTTTCTTCTTCAACCTGGAGAGGAAGAGAGCGGACAGTAGACAGCTGTGTTGTATCAGGACTCCTGGTGGGAAAGAACTGCACACCCGGGAGGAAATCAGCAGAGAGGCGGTGCGTTTTTACAAGGAACTTTATAATAAAGAACTGTGCAACATAGAGGACACTGAGCGGCTGCTCCAGGGGTTACCCAGCCTCAGTGAGAAGGAGCAGATTCAGCTGGACGCACCGCTGACCCACCAGGAGATGACCGCCGCTGTCAAGCAGCTCTCCAGCGGAAAGGTTCCCGGGATCGATGGACTGCCAGCAGAATTTTATAATAATTTCTGGGATATAATGGGGGAGGATTTGCTCCAGGTTCTGAGAGAGAGAGCCTCAGCCACAAGGAACTGCCTCTTAGCTGCCGTAGGGCAGTGGTTACACTGCTGCCCAAGAAGGGAGACCTTTGCCAGCTTAAAAATTGGAGACCTGTGTCAATTTTATGTTCTGATTTAAAGATTTTATCCAAAACAATCGCTAATAGATTAAAAAGTGTTATTGGAACTGTAATACATATGGATCAAACATATTGTATACCGGGTCGCTCTATTTTTGATAACTTGTTTTTTATTCGAGATTTTTTAACTGTAAGTGATATTTGTGATTTTAATGTAGGAATGGTCTCCCTGGATCAAGAGAAGGCTTTCGACAGAGTCGACCACACCTACCTCTTTCATACACTGGAAGCCTTCGGGTTCGGTCCTGGTTTTATTTCTTATATTCGGCTTTTATATTCCAACATTTTTAGTATTTTAAAGATCAACAATGGGCTGAGTCAGCCCTTCCCAGTGTGCAGGGGTATAAGGCAGGGCTGTGCCCTGTCTGGTATGCTGTATTCACTGGTTATAGAGCCCCTGCTGCACCTGCTGAGGGTCAGGCTAGCTGGATGGACAGTGCCCTCCTCGCCCTCCACACCCTCCTCTGCCACAGTGAAGGTGTCTGCCTACGCAGACGATGTGACTGTGTTTGTGAGTGGGGATGCAGATGTCCAAGCGCTGCAGCAGACTCTAAATGAGTTCCAGAGAGCATCTTCTGCCAGAGTAAACTGGGCAAAATGTGACACCTTCCTGTCAGGCAGCTGGGATGAGGGCACCCCTCCTTTCCTGCCTGAGGGGCTGAAATGGAACAGAACAGGTATTAAAGTGTTGGGGGTGCACCTCGGAACAGAAAACTACATGAAAAAGAACTGGGAGGGTTTGTTGGACAGGGTGAGGGGGCGGCTGCAGAGGTGGAAGGGACTGCTGGCTCAACTGTCCTTCAAGGGCCGGGTGCTTGTTATTAATAATCTGGTGGCCTCTAGCTTGTGGCACAAGCTGGTATGCCTGGACCCACCCCAGGGCCTGGTGAAGGAGATCCAGAGAGTGTTGCTGGAGTTCTTTTGGAGCAGGAGACGCAGATTGAGGCCGGCAGTCCTCTACCTCCCTAGTGATGAGGGGGGGCAGGGGCTAGTCAGCATTATCTTTCACACAATGAATGGAAAACATATATACAAATTGTGTGTTAAAGCCACAGAGTATAGTAGGCTAAGGGGTCTGGTAGACTCTAAGTGGCGAGCTTACTTGGCTGTAGAGGAGGGGCACAGGCCGGTGTGGAGGGTGCTGTACAAGCCGCCTCTCGCCAAGAGAGTGGGGGACCTGCAGTGGAAGATTCTACACTGCATTGTGTCCACAGGCAGGTTTCTCCATAGAGTGGACCCCAGCATCAGTGAGCAGTGCGCTTTTTGCTCAGCAGAGGAAACTCTCTTTCATGCCTACAGTGAGTGTGAGAGGCTGCGGCCACTTTTTAATTTACTGCAGGGAATCCTGAATAATTTAGGGGTCGTTTTTAGTAAGGAGCTTTTTATTTTGGGGGTTCTATATAGGTTTAAAATGAAAAACAGGTGTGTTCTTATTAATTTTTTAATTGGACAGGCAAAATTGGCTATTTTAAAGACAAGGAAAAATCAACTCTCTGGTTCTGGACTGACCAGTTTAGTGGTTCAGTTCAGGGTACTCGTGGTCAGCCAGATCAGAGTAGAGTTTGAGTATTTTAAACTGGTCAGTAACCTGGAGGACTTTCAGGAGAGGTGATGTGTGGGAGACGCCTTGTGTGCTGTGAGTGAGGAGGGGGAGCGCCAGTTTTTGTTCAAATTTTATTTAATTTTTGTTTTACAGTGTTTTATTTTGGCTTTTATCTGTTTTCAACAAAGAAAAAAACACTGTTTAATATTGATTTTTTAATGATCCTTTTATTTTGTTTAAAATCTGTTTTTAAGGAGAACACGATGTATTTTAGGATTTTTTTAATTTTGCTCAGGCAGTAGGAATCTTAACTTTTGTTGTGTTTTACCTTTATTTGAATTTTAATGGATTTTATTTGGAATATTTAAATAAAGGATCTTAAAAGTCAAGTCTCTCTCTCTCTCTCTCTCTCTCTCTCTCTCTCTCTCTCTGTCTTAGATTTTTAGACCACAGTATTTAGTTTTTATTACTGTTTTTTACTGTATTATGAACATGTATATCCCCTCTATTCGCTGGGTTATTGCACTTTGCTGAATACATGATCCCACTGAATATGAACATTGCTGTTACCCGTTCAAAGTATCGCAACCTATTTGATTGTCTTAAACAAGTCCCTTTTAAACCTTGTGTTGCTATTATCAGATTTTTACAATAAACAAACTTGCACTGCATTGATTTGTGTGATTTACAGTGCCTCATCGCACCAGTGGCAGAGCAATAGAGGTGCAGCTGGTGCAGCTGCACATGGACCTGCGCACTCAGAGGGTCCTGGAGGGGTTCCAAAGTTTTTATTTATGTATTTATGTTTTTATTTATTTATTTGTTTTTAACAATGATTATATATCCTTCACATTTATATTTCCACATGTCACACATTTGTATCACTGTAGTCGCCGTTGTGCGGTGCCAGTAATTCAGATTGTATCCTCCCTCATTTCAACAGGTATCGCTATTGTCTTAATTATCCTAACGTTTCCCCCAGGGGCTGGTACAAGTCATGTCTTCATGGAAGGTTTTGAAGTACTGTTCAGCACATACATTTGCAGTTGTATTCTGCGTGCACGATTCATCGTTTAGACGGAAGCTGTTGGGTGCTGCTGCGGGCACCAAAATAAACTACAGCAAATCAACATGCCTGCATTTCTGATTTAATAATAATAATAATAATAATAATAATAATAATAATAATAATAATAATAATAATAATAATAATAATATAAATAAACGGTTTCCCAAGTGAGACAATTTCTGCAAATATCTGTGCAGAATTGTGAATTCTGTAATCGTGATTGCAGAATTGGGGAATCATGGTAGGTTTAGTTACTAAACCTGTTCGTTTATCATTAAAACACAGTGTAGTGTTGGATGTAAAGATGTACCCAAAGTGAAATAAAGAAGGTGAGTAGAAAACCTTCTTATTACGTACTCTTTCATACATGCTAACATTCAGACAATTAAATATAGATCAATATTGAACACTTGATTGGGTTTGTTTGATGTTTATAAATAAGGGTTAAATTAACATTTGGGAAGGAGGGGGCACAATGATGTCCTGAACCGTGGCCCACCTTCCTTTTCGTCCGCCACTACATCGCACTGAACTGGCGTAGTCGTTCTGCCTTCTCTGATATTTTAGATTAGAATATATTTGTGTTATTTCCGTACAACATGACCACCCCAGCAACACCCCAGCAACGAGTCTCCCACGAGGGGCAACATTGTCAATACCAGCCAATCATATCACTCGATAAGTCGGATAAGAAGGAGCTATTATTCCTAATATATATAGAATATCTATATATATATATATCATATCTATATATATATATATATATATATATATATGTGTGTGTGTGTGTGTGTGTGTGTGTGTGTGTGTGTGTGTGTGTGTGTGTGTGTGTATATATATATATATATATATATATATATATATATATATATATATATATATATATATTACATGCCGATTCCTGCCTTTCATCCAATTAATTACATGTAGGTTATAGATATGCAATACAGTATGTATGTAGATAAGCAAATGTTCATGACTACAATTCTTACAATAAGAAAATATACAAGTATCGTATTTTTTTAAAAAAAAATATGATTTATTTAAAATATTACATTATTTGCCGTGTATGCAGTATGGCTGAACATGAACCCCCAGTCATAACATATTTCATTTTAACAGGAAACGAAGTGAAAACATGTTTAAAAATCTCAGCTCTGCCTTCTTATGTTTGGCATATTAAATATGTAAACCTACGAACTAAATAACTCAACTGAGGTGCGCCTTTTTATTTAATTAAGAAGGAGCTACAGGTTTGTTAATATAGTTATTACATTCGCAGCATGTTTAGGTCTCGTGACTCAAACGTGCATTATGATTGGGTTGCACCACGTTGTTGCTAGTGTGTTGCCAGCTTGTCGACCGCATGCTTGCCTCTCGTGTGTCTACTGCAAACTGCAAGGAAACAGGCAGCCAGTAAATGTGGTCCTCTTGTTGCCGTCAACAAGTCGCCCGTGTGACCAGGTCTTTTGGTTTCTATTGGAGAAGATGGAAGGCATGGGAGATTCAGAACACACAACCTTGACTTTATGAATAAGTTTGTTTCATGGCACAACAGCGCCACCTCCTGGTAAAATATATAAATTTGTGAGCAGCTGCTTGTGTTTGAGTGTCAGGTGGTTTTTGTACAGTGCTGGATGGGTTTCTGTCACTGTGGGACTCAGGGCACAGTAGTACATGGCTGAGTCTGTCACTTCAGTGTCTATCAGTTTCAGAAACATGTGTTTTTTGTCTTTATCAACCTCTGCTGAGACTCGGTGATCTTCCTCGTTAGCTTTAGATACAGCCCCCGTTTCAAAGCTCATCAGCAGGTACTCCAAAGCCTGTCCGGGATACTGGCGATACCATTGCAAATTCTGTACATCACCCGTGTAGCTGCACTGGAGGGTCACATTATCTCCTTGTTTAACATTTTCCACACTGGATAGTGGAGTAATTGTGTTTCCAAAACCTCCTTCTGCAGATATAAAATAAAATAAAGAAAAACGTCTAAATTATAATATTCAATGTAGGCGCATGTCAACACTACAGATCTACAGATTCATCTTGTTATTAAATAAATGTACCTCTTTTTTAAGACAAGACGTCGACACTTTTTAACAAGTTATTCTGGCGCTCGTTTACAGTGTAAAGTCCATTAGTGTTGTAAAATGTACGTCACACAATTGATATAAGAAATTTTAAAGTACCATAATTTAATGTCTCATTGTCTATCTTGGTCATCAGACTTACCTAATAGAAGTGTACAGAGCAGTAAAGTGATGAGCGCCATTCTCACCCGTGACAATACCAGGGAATCTGTGACAGCCCTCCCCATGCGCAAGGTTAGGAAGCACTCTGGATGGTGCTCTCAGCTGTGTATGATGTCACATTGAAGGCGTGTCAAACAGTTTGAGGTCACACCAGAAGAGAGTGTGCAGAGATGTCTGGGAGAGACAGAAGCAAAAGCACGCGGATTAATACCAGCAGCTGCTGATGTGGTTTAATTTTTATTTTATTATTACACAGTTGTGAATTACTTTTGAAAAACAAGTGCATCAGAAAGAGAGTCAGTTAAAGGGAGCTGCATACCAGAATGCACACGGTGATACAAAAACGATTTCTTCACCGTGTTATCTGTATACCTGTCTATCTGTGTATGTCTGGTTTGTTTGCTAACGACAGTGCCGATAACAATGCAAACAAGAAAAAAAAAAGAAACTAAATCTCAAACAATCCATAAAACAATTGATGTTGAAAGAAGGACGACAGTATTTTTGTTAAAAAACACGAACTCTATAAAATGCGTCTTACACCCGTTTATAGTAATCAAAATAAGTTATAGTAATTATAGGGTTTATAGTAATTAAAGTAATTTATATAGAGAGCTCTAGTAGCCACAGCAACTATTATTATGAATGGGTCACCTATAAAAAGGTCTTTTGCCTATTGTTACTGATTAAAGCACGAGCCGATATGTCTGCTTCAGTATTAACAAGGCTGTAGCCAGCCAGGAAAAATCATTGCAAACCGCAGCCCTATAAATAGCATTAATAATAATTGCGATGATTAATTATGTGTTTGCATTATCAGAGCACTGCTTAAAATATAGAGCAATTCATTTTATTCAAACGCCTTCAGCCTTCACGTTAATGTTATTCCCTGGAGTAGATAGAAGATAGAAGTTAATCGTCTCGTTTCAGTTTTTAATAACAATAGAGTCGGTGTTGCTGTAGTCTGCAATGACAGTAAAGATTTTGAAGAGCCCCGAGATATCAGCGGGACTTGAGAATTAATGTGAGCACACAATGAGGGGTGAAATGTACTTTTGCTTGTGATAAGCAACGTGTAAAAGAGCCTGAACGAATATAACTATTAGTATGATTTTAACAGAGACTCGTGCCAGGGTGCCTAATAGCTGGCTACGACCTTACTAGTAATATTATTTAAAGTGATTAAATTGGTCTGTTTGTAAGTTATAGTCCTGATACATGCAGGGAATTTTGTGTCTGTTTGTTTTAGAAAAAGAAGTAGAGATTTTAGGGTTTCACCCGTTTTTAATTTATCTCCCCTTTTCTGTATAACTGGATTTGCTTTAAAGAACATTTTCAAATCGGGTAATTACTACTTATTTGTTCTATAGGGTTTTTCCTCATCTTTTCTATTGAAGGCGCACTTTGGAAACATGACAGCAGGCTATGTGGAGTTGGCAGGATGTTTTTGTATGAAGCTGTATGTAGATTCTCACATTGTGGGGTTCAGCGCACAGAGGAACACCGAAGAGTCTGAAAGCAGCACTCGGGTTATCTGCAGATCGAATGTCTTCTTGTTGTTATCATGCTTCGCTGAAATTCGATTTCTGAAGCGTGCTGGAACACTTGTAGCATCCATGTTTTCATAATATATTATTTGGGGAGCTAGGTTGTGATTTTGAATGTACCAAAATAGAAATGGCCGCATAGCGTCTTTATAAGAACAGGGTATAGTGGTATTTCCTTCTTCTTTTACTGTTAGAACTGAAGACTGGTTCACAGACTGTCCCTGAGATGTTTCTAAATTAAAACACAAAAAACAGGGTACAATTAATAATGCAAAATGTGTTCATCAAGCAGTAAATAATGTATGTGAATCAATCATAATACCCGTTGAGACACAGAGAAGCAGGGCTGTGTATAGAACTCGGCGCATCATTGCATTTTCCATGCTCCACTGGTGCCTCATGAACCCCTCTCTAGATAACGGTTACGAATGAAAGAGCTCGTTTATAAACCTGAGCTGTACCGTGCTGAAAGACACACCCCTTTCCAAGTTAGCATATCAGCAGTTAACATGTTGCTTAAACTATTTAGAGTTGAGCATGCAAACATAATGTGCCTACCTTGTGTAGTTTGTACGGTATGCCCGCCTTTGGCATACAGATTTATGTTTTATCTTAAATAACTGTTTCATAACCTTGTGCCTATCACTGAGCGAACTTTAAGTCTGAGATGAGCAATGCGGGAAGTCAGTCGCGAGCCAGCTGTGGTGCTGAAATGTGGCGAGACATGTACTAACCGTAAACATTGGATTGGTATAACCAGAACAATATAAAACCTGAGAACGACACTCAGCTGAAGAGTGAGATTAAAATTAAGTTAGCCGCTGTTCATTTCAAATGCTTTGTATGTGTTTAAAATTAGTCGCTGGATTTTAAAAGGTTTTTAAGCAACGGGAAAAAATATAAGACTACAGCTAAGGACAAAAAAAAAGAAAGTTTGGAATTAACACATTTTGTTTCAGAAATGTCTGTGGTTTTACTTTAACATGTTGAATGACATACCACTTTGTAGTTTTCCATAGAGCCTACTTAACAAAAAACTCACAAATTGAAAAATGTGACATTTGGAAATCTAGCATGAAATTCTGAGCTACTATTATGGCTTCTGGAAGACTTTTATGATGTCATTTTGTAGTTTCTTTGATTACGTAATGTTAAATAAAACTCTAAATATAGTATATATATATATATATATATATATATATATATATATATATATATATATATATATATATATATACAGTACTGTGCAAAAGTTTTAGGCAAGTGTGAAAAATGCTGTAAAGTAAGAATACTTTCAAGAATAGACATGTTAATAGTATATATTTATCAATTAACAAAATGCAAAGTGAATGAACAGAAGAAAAATCTACAGCAAATCAATATTTGGTGTGACCACCCTTTGCCTTCAAAACATCAGCAATTCTTCTAGGTACACTTGCACACAATTTTTGAAGGAACTCGGCAGGTAGGTTGGCCCAAACATCTTGGAGAACTAACCACAGTTCTTCTGTGGATTTATGCAGCCTCAGTTGCTTCTCTCTCTTCATGTAATCCCAGACAGACTTGATGATGTTCAGATCAGGGCTCTGTGGGGGCCATACCATCACTTCCAGGATTCATTGTTCTTCTTTATGCTGAAGATAGTTCTTAATGACTTTCGCTGTATGTTTGGCGTCGTTGTCAAGCTGCAGAATAAATTTGGGGCCAATCAGATGCCTACCTGATGGTATTGCATGATGGATAAATATCTGCCTGTACTTCAGCATTGAGGAGACCATTAATTCTGACCAAATCCCCAAATCCATTTGCAGAAATGCAGCCCCAAACTTGCAAGAAACCTGCACCATGCTTCACTGTTGCCTGCAGACATTCATTCATGTACTGCTCTCCAGCCCTTCGGTGAACAAACTGCCTTCTGCTACAGCCAAATTTTTCAAATTATGACTCATCAGTCCAGAGCAACTGCTGATATTTTTCTGCACTCCAGTTCTTGTGTTTTCATGCATAGTTGAGTCGATTGGCCTTGTTTCCACGTCGGAGGTATGGCTTTTTGGCCGCAAGTCTTCAATGTAGGTCACTTCTGACCAGAGTTCTCCGGACAGTAGATAGGTGTACCAGGGTCCCACTGTTTTCTGCCAATTCTGAGCTGACGGCACTGCTGGACATCTTCCGATTGCAAAGGGAAGTAAGCATGATGTGTCTTTCATCTGCTGCAGAAAGTTTCCTTGGCCAACCACTGCGTCTATGGTCCTCAACGTTGCACGTTTCTTTGTGCTTTTTCAAAAGAGCCTGGACAGCACATCTGGAAACCCCTGTATGCCTTGAAATTTCTGCCTGGGAGAGACCTTGCTGATGCAGTCTAACTACCTTGTATCTTGTAGCTGTGCTCAGTCTTGCCATGGTGTATGACTTTTGACAGTAAACTGTCTTCAGCAACCTCACCTTGTTAGCTGAGTTTGGCTGTTCCTCACCCAGTTTTATTCCTCCTACACAGCTAATTCTGTTTCAGTTAATGATTGTGTTTCAACCTACATATTGAATTGATGATCATTAGCACCTGTTTGGTATAATTGTTTAATTATAAACCTGACTATATGCCTACAAAATCCCTGACTTTGTGCAAGTGTACCTAGAAGAACTGTTGCTGTTTTGAAGGCAAAGGGTGGTCACACCAAATATGGATTTGATTTAGATTTTTCTTTATCACTCACTTTGCATCTAGTTAATTGATAAATTTAATCTATTAACATGTCTATTTTTAAAGCATTCTTACTTTACAGCATTTTTTCACACCTGCCTAAAACTTTTGCACAGTACTGTGTGTGTGTGTGTGTGTGTGTGTGTGTGTGTATGTATGTATGTATGTATATATATATATATATATATATATATATATATATATATATTATATATATATATATATATATATATATATATATATATATATATATATATATATTTAAAGTATGTGTCAATGCTCAAATTCTAGATGATGCAAAACTTTTGGCCATAGTTGTAATGTTGAGCTCAAATTGAACACAATTAATACAGTTACTTACCAATTATTATTAATGATCTTAAATGAAAAGCAGTGATGATAATTTGTAATAATTATTAATATTGATAATAATTAATAGTTTTTAATTAATTGTATTAATTGCATTACATTTGAGTTCCACAAAACGTTTGTCTAAATAAACCAAGAAATGACATTCTGTATTAAGATTTGTTAATATAAAACAGGATCTACAATCTCTGCACATGTTAAAAAGCTCAAAAGCAAAACAAGAGCAGATAGTAAATTTTCATCTTCACTGTGCGTGCAGGACGGGAGCTGTTGCATCGGTCTGATAGCTGTGAGTCTCGCTGTGTACAAGTCTGTCTAGACACACCTATCAGAATGAGCAGAAGAGCTGTAGTGAGAACACTGGGCTGCTGATTTCCTCACCCCATGCTCGGTGCCTGTGTGAGTGCACAATGAGGAGAGCTCAAGAACTGCAGTGTTGGAAGATGAGACAGAAGCTGCACACGTGACCGATGATGCAGGTGAGAACTATTCCACACTGAAGTGTTCACTGGCGACATGATGATATGAAACTACATGAGTGATGTGGACTTGAAGCAGCTGCAGTGTGAAGCAGGAATACTTTACCAAATAATAGCACTATAACATTTACAAAATGCTTATATCTCATTATAATATTTGCACCTGCTTAGTGTTACAAATCCATACTTTTTTTTTCATTTGAATGCATTTCAATATCATTTTGTCTGCAATATGGGTGTTTTGCAGCCGCACATCACTTTGCATGTATCCTTACATCAGACCCTTTATGTCCTATGTTTGTATACACCCACATTTTTTTGGAAATTCATTAAGAAATGTTATTGACAATTACTGTACCATTGTTATAATTAGCACATCACAGAAAGGTGTTTTTTTTTTTGTTAAATTCTTGAAATTCTGCATTAAGCTTCCTTCATTCACTTCTAAATATTATAAGCTTCAATGCAATTTTGGTTTCTGTATAATAAACATGGTTATATAATGTTATGCTGCAATGTGTATTTATTTGAATTTATTATAAGAGTTTATATTCATTTAAAATATTTTACATTAAAGAGTAAAAGCTATCTAATGAACACGAGTTGATTTGACATTGCAATGGGTCAATATGACCTGAAACATACCAGCTGTACCTACATTCTGAACATACTAGGAGAGTTCAATAGATTCACATTGAGTGCTTTCAGCAGGGAGCTGCACTGGTTGCTGTTCATGGGACTCAACTGGTCTGACATGGAACTGCATTGAGCTAAAGGGCTTGAGGGATGTATCTCTGAATGTATTTCACATTCTGTGCTATTAATATATTGTCATCTCCTTATTGCCTGGTATGTGCCTTGTTGTTTAATGAGGGAAGCATTGTCTGATGGTGAATATTGAGCTTCAAACAATGACAATTCATTATTCTACACTGCCACCTAGTGTATTTTTTTTTTTTAAATTGCACGGTAACAGAGAGATTATACAATAGTCAACGAAGCTTAGAAATTAGTAGTTGTGTGAAATAAGATACAAAAAACAATTAATCAGTCTTGACGCAGTATCTGAAAACACTGAGGTAGCAAGGCAGGTATTTCCAAAAAATAATGTGAAGGTTGTTAATGGTGAGTTGCACGTGTTGTGTGCACATGGATTGACGCATTAAATACATGTAAACATCTAGTAAACAGTTTTTTCTTTGTAAGTTAATTCTATGAAAGTTCATTTTGTATTAATAGCAAACATCATAGAAATGACATGTTGTAATATGTATTAGTATTATACTACCAGACCGTAAGAGTGTGCAGGGGGGTAATTAAGAAGAATATAGTTAAGTAGAGTAGCTTCTACACAGACACAGACACAGACTGCACTGCAATCTTCACCAGTGAGACTCACTCGCAGGCAGCGGAAGGTTTTTCTATGAAGTGATATAGAGACTCTCACAGTGTGGGACTCAGAGCACAGAAGTATGTAGCAGAGTCAGGCAGCACAGCCACAGTGATATTCAGATGAAAGGTCTTCTTTGTCTTGTCATGAAATGCAAAAAAACGATTTTGAAACCTTGGCGGAATGTCCTCTGCCTGAGAATATGCATTCAGTATGAGCTGTGGGGCTTGATTTGGGTCCTGAATGTACCAGAAGAGATTATTAGCCGTGCCTGCTGTTTCATACGTGCACTGAATAATGGTGCTCTCTCTCTCTTTAAAGACAATTGGATGTGAAGGTTGAGTCACTGAGTCGGCTTGGGTCATTTCTAAAAGAAAAGACAAAAAACAGAATGAATAAGATTATACGAAAGCATACTTACAAACATATAACACATGACATGATAGCATAATCCTATAGATAATGTGAACTCACTTCGCATTTTCCAATAATTAATTTATACCAATTGCACTGTTTACTGTATAAGATAAATCACTATTTCTGTTTGCAATGCATTACTAAACTGTACGACTTTAAAATCCATTTAATTTTTATATTGGAAGATATGATAGAATAGACTGACACACGTGTTTGATAAATTGCATAACCAGTATGTATACATGGACCTACTTATGCTTAAACAGAACAGCAGCACAGTAACCCAAGTACGTTCCTCTTCCATTCTCAACACGGCAAACCTCCCTCTACTGCCTGGTACAATCTGAAGCTAAAATTGTGAACCATGTGTTTCTATAGAGGCGATGTCATGAAAACCAGTGCCCCTCCCCTACAGGATGTCGATGCTCTCCTCCATTGCCACCTTCTGGTTTTTCAGTTAATTTGCATTGGGATGGTGTTGAGCTGCACGTTGCAGTTCAGATCTTGTGCAGACTGATCTTTAAGGGACCTATTCTTATGTTATTTATTCGCTGGAAGAAGCGCTTAAACCAGGTGAGAGTAGAGCCCTGAATGAATTACTGAGCGCATTATTGTTCAGTAGTACCTCGCATATTCTGCACATGGCGTGTTCACGTGACAATGGGCTGCATTCATCAATGTGTATTTCATTTTCGAGCAGTGCAAGCGATTCATAATTTTTCCCTTTTTCAGAAACCGAGATGCAGAAAGTCATTTTCTCGTCAATCAGTTATCTCTGGGAAGTGTTTAGGAAAACTTCTTTGAAAATATGTCATGGAAAAGTTTCCAATAAAATGTACTAAACGATGATGACTCACGGCTATACTAATTGGCAGAGTTAATGATGTGTAAAGTAGGAAAAATGCGGGATTTGTATTTAGGCAATTCTTTGGAGTTTTCAAAACCTTCGGTATTTCTTTTCAAAAGACTCCATACTGCAGTCAAAAAAAAGGTAAAGACGGCTTTGATGTCTCATAAACCTTCGAGGGAAATCTGTAAAACTTCATTAGTAAGGGATGTTGTGTGGGGCATATTGATGAATAGAGTTCACTGTGCTGACCTGTGTGAGAGGTGCAGTGAGCAGGGTCCTGCTCAATCAAGGTACCTGCTACATGCAATGCTTTTCCATTCAGACATTTGCTCCATGTGATCTCTACGATATGGTTAAGTAAATGTTTGTATTGTCGACAATTGAATAAATTAAATGCGGATAAGGTTGATGCTGTCCGCAGTTCTGAATGTGTCAGATACGAAACGCAAATTAAGTGTGTCTCTGAGTTGTATGTATCCATTGCTTATTTGTTGACATTGTATACTAACTGAGTTTATCAACCAGTTTACAGAACAATGTACGCTGTTTAATGTGGGTAGTTTCTAAACACAATTCAGGACAGTGTACAGGTATTTATTAAGCATCATTTTCTTTTAAGACCGAGTTATTATATCTGCATGGGACATTTCTAATGAAACACAAGAAACAAACAGCAGATTCAGAGGAACACAATCTTTTGGCTGCTATAGGAGATCCTTGTAGTAATTATATCCACAACACAATATTCACTCAGCTTTTCTTTATTGTGTTCGCAACTTTACCAATGTAGTTCAGCCCTGTGTCTCTTATCGGGGGCTGAGGGGCAGGGCAGGGAGTATCGGACTGTATTGTAAATTTACCAGTGTAGTTCAGCGTTGCGTCTCTTATCGAGGGCTGAGTGTTAAGCAGGACGGTGATTATGTATTTATTTGTTCATTTATTTTTAAAAGATAATTAAGAAGGACAGTGTCAAACCAACCGCACTCCTGATAAAAAAACATAAAATAAATTAAACTAAAAAAAAAAAAAAAAAAACACGGCGGTAAATGCTTTATGAAAATATCCCATACTTCCCTTTATATTGATACAAGCACGTCCTTGTCCGCCTTCATATTGAAGCGCAGGTATGTGCGCATTGTTTGGTTGTTCACTAGATGTGGTACATGTTGAGTTTCCTGTACAACGTGATATTTATTATTGTAGTTTAGATGTGTGTTTGTGATAAGGCCTTTATTAGAGATCTCAGTAAATACATACTTTTTTTAAAAAAAAAACCCCGCTAAAACAACGTTTATTCAATAAAAATGTGTTTGTTTATTTGTGTATTGCTTATAACCTAGCAGTGCTGTTTGATATGACAGGCCCAGCAGTACATTGCAATGTGGCTTGTAATGTTGATCAAAGCTCTCAAATCTGGAACAAGATTCCAAGCAGTGCTGTTTGATAAAACACACAGTGAACTTCTACACTGCAACAACACTATAGCAACAAGCGAAACAATACATACAATATATACAAATAACATAAATAATAATAAACCAAATATTGTAGAAGGCAGTAATGTAAAGACAGCACCGTGGTACTCAATGCACACAGGTACACTGCAGAATCACACAGCTGCGTGTTCACGATTGTTAAACTAGTCATCTTTTGCGATGTGTCCAACTGACTGGAAAACCTGGCCTCAGTTTCATCTGATCGGAATTCTTCAGTGGAACCTTTCATGCGATGAAACAGATATCGAGGAGAGCTGCCTGGAGTCTGCTTGTATCAGAACAGATATTCAGATTCAGCGCTATTGCTCAGGGAGTAAATACAGAATACCCTTGCGTCGCTGCTAACTTTCGAGGTAATCGTGTCAATGAGTTGATTAATTTCATCTCCACAATTGCAGTCTGTAAAAAAATTTTAAAAAATAAAATAAAAAAGAGCTGAATCCATGCAATTGTTTTGCAATAAAATCCATCTTTACCAAAGGTTAAATAGAAGACTGCAGTAAGGAGACCTGCATACAGCATGGTAATCGCTGTTCGTTCAGTTTGAATGAGTTCTCTGTCTCTGTTCTGTTGGTTTCTGTTCAGTACTGAATGCCAGTCTGCAGCCGCACCTCCGAGCGGATCAGTGGGCGTTTCCTCCATGTGTCGGGATGTTTCTCTGATGTCCAATCAGAACCCATGAACCCGCGCTGCGCTCTGTCTTCTTCATTACGCAGTGAAGCACCAGAACGCTGTTCTTTCGTGTCATGAGTTGTGTTCCAATACTGTTTACACAGACAGCCATGTAGGGTCGCAAAATAAAGTGCAGAGATGTTTCAGAGACAATCAATCACACCGATTGTTGCGTCAAAGGTTTATTGCAGTGGTCATCAAACAACAGAGCGCTCCGGAGAATAACGGTCACTTTATCAGTAACCAGTGTATTCTGCCGGGGTAAAGCACGTACATGGGTTATATATGTTTCACACAAAATTCCTTGCTCCTATCAGGATTTGGCACGCAGCACACAATTCTTTGTCCTTACTCCCTAAACCTGTCCCCTCTCTCAGTTTAACCAATGGATAGGAACTGTAGGGCTTGATTGCCCCCTCTGTTGTGTTTGTTATGCTCATCTCAGACTAGATTTTATGATCTAGCAAGCATTTCATGGTTGAGCACACTTTTCACTTCTCCTTCTACCCTCCTCCTGGCCCCGGACATCTGACCCAACCTAACAGTGTACTGGAACATTCTGCCCTTCCCCCCACCTTTCACAAATTCCTCACTAAACATTGCAAAACCGCACCCAATGATTGTTGATTGATCCTGTTATCCTGTTTGGTTCCTTCAGACAGATCCAAGCAGGGAGCGCATTAGGGTTACACAGTAACACAGTAACACAGTGGATTCTGCAGAGCGCTGGGAATGGTCTAAAAATAAACTACACTGGGGAAACAAAGACCATATTTTCAAATCGTTGACTCCCGTCTTTAATTAACCCTCTATTTTTTTTTTTTAATAAGGAAAACACCTCATTATATACAGTACCAGTCAAAAGCTTGAGGACACCACTTGAAACCAGGTTTTTCATGATTATCTATGCTTTTAACTGTGTAAACTTGTCTATAAACACTTAATATTTCATTATATGATACGAGTACTTATATAAGCTGATAATCATATGTGAATTGCATTCAAAAATTTAATTTTTAAATGAAAATGTAAACCTTATCAATTTCAATGAAATGGTCACCCAAAGCAAGGGGTTTTCAGTCTGAAGACCAAGTTAGTTAAAAGTCTGAAATGTGTATAACACGGTGTTAGAACACTGGCCTAAGTATAAAAGTGTCTTTGTTAGATGTTCTCTGAGTTAACTAGCATGTTACCTAGCATGTTTCGATGAGTCAAAATTTGAAATATTTGGGTCCAACCACCAAGTATTTGT
This sequence comes from Polyodon spathula, assembly GCF_017654505.1. Classification (NCBI taxonomy): domain Eukaryota; kingdom Metazoa; phylum Chordata; class Actinopteri; order Acipenseriformes; family Polyodontidae; genus Polyodon; species Polyodon spathula. The sequence continues at coordinate 13,024,622 of NC_054558.1, forward strand.
AAGACGCAGAGAGGGTGAGCGCATGAGTTCTGCATGTGTGGTTCCCACTGTCAAGCATGGAGGAGGCAGTGTCATGGTCTGGGGTTGCTTTGCTGGTGACAGAGTTGGTGATCTTTACCAAGTCCATGGCAAGCTCAACCAGCATGGCCATCATAGCATACTTCAGAGGCATGCCATTCCATCAGGATTACGGCTAGTTGGTCAGTCCTTCATTCTTCAGTAAGATAAAGACCCGAAACACACCTCAAAGTTGTGCAAGAATTATCTGGCGAAGAAGGAAAGTGAAGGACAACTCAGTCTAATGACCTGGCCTGCCCAGTCTCCAGACCTCAATCCCATAGAATTTGGATGGGATTAACTGGACAGAAGAGTCAAAGCAAAGCTACCCACAAGTGCCCTACATCTCTGGGAATTGCTGCAGAAGAGCTGGGAAGACATGTCGGGTGATTTCCTGCTGAAACTTGTTAACCGAATGCCTCATGTTTATGAGGCTGTTATTAAGGCAAAGGGTGTCTATTTTGAGGAATCCAAGATTTAGAGACAATTTCCAATTTTCTTGAACATTGCTTTGATACGCCTTATGTTTTGTTTTGTATATTGTAACATGTGTTTTCATTTTCAAGTATTTACAGAAGCGTACACGACGTAAAACATTGTCAATTATGAAAAAAACCTAGTTTCCAGCAAGTGTACTCAAACTTTTGACTGGTAGTGTGTGTGTGTGTGTGTGTGTGTGTGTGTGTGTGTGTGTGTGTGTGTGTGTGTGTGTGTGTGTGTGTGTGTGTGTGTGTGTGTGTGTGTATATATATATATATATATATATATATATATATATATATATATATATATATATATATATATATATATATAGTAAGATAGCAGGGAGGGGGTTAAAATTCCTCCCTGCTAAAAACATTTGAGAATGCACGTTTTGGTGAATGGGTTAAGGGTTTTAATTGTTTTATTGTTTAGTTATCCCCTGCACCTGGTGGTAATTGTAATTAGAGCCAGGTGCAGGGTATTTAAGAGAGGCAGCCAGTCTGCTCAAGGCTGAGTGAAGACCCCGACTGCGTGTGTATCCAGTCGTTTCAAAGAAAGGTATTGTGTGAAACCTGTGTAAGTTTTGTCGTGTGTGTCAGGTAAACGGCTTAGCCATCCTGTGGGTTAGTCAGGGACCTGGTGGTGTAAAGTCAGAGGTCCAAAACGGAGTTAGGTTTTTGTTTCTGTTTGTTTATTTTGATTTTGTGTTTATTAAAAGTGCGCACAAGCACAAAAAAAAAATCATTTTCCATGTCCTGGGTCTACTTTTAAAGGGGCAACGAACTGTGTGAGTGGCGGGATCTATTACATATGGTGGCAGCAAACCCAGAAATGGACATCGATTTAAAAGAGTTGATTGCAAGGATCAACAAAAATATGGCAGAACAAATGGAAAGCAACCTTCGAACTTAGAAACAGATTGAGAGGCAAAGACGGGAACTAGGGTTGGCCCCCTTACAAATAAAAGAATGGGACCCAACAGAGCTGGAGTAGTGGGAGCAGACGAGAAAAGCCCCAGGGTCTGCAATCCCAGAGAGAGCAACCCAGCTGTCTCCAGAACCAGAGGAGGAGCCGTTCTTGTCACCGGAGCCACCGGCTGAAGTCAAAGGGGAGGAGGTGAGCAATCCACCTCCAACACAGCTTCAGCAACAGCCCGCGGGTGGTACTCTGGCGCTGTTTAGTGCGGTCCTGTACCCCGGCTGTGTGGACATCAGTCCGGAATGTCCAAACCTCCCTACACTGGACCTTATGCCTAGGTTACTGCAGTGCCATGCACAATTGTGTGCACAGTCCCTAGCTCCGCTCCTCCTGGAACCTGAGACGTTACACCATGGGCGTCAGATGTTGCATGTGCTCCCCCTTCCTTCTACTTTGTTCTCCTCAAGGTCCCAGACGTTGCTGCGCCGGTCCCGAGCAACCCACTTCTGCCTGGCACTGCTCGCTTCCGGTCAAAGGCCTGTGTTCCGGTCGCCCAGGACAAGCCGTCCTGGTCCCTTCTTGCCGGGGCGTGGTCCCTCCCTAAGTGCGCCAGAGGAAGGACCGACCCACCCTCAAGCCCGCCCGTGGAAGAGGGACGAAAACCAAAGACTGGGGACTTGAGGGTGGGTTGTCGTTTAAAGGTGGAGGGAGGTGGCCGTTAAATGGCCGATGTCTTGAAAAGACAAGGGGGAGGATGTGTAAGATAGCAGGGAGGGGGTTAAAATTCCTCCCTGCTAAAAACATGTGAGAATGCACGTTTTGGTGAATGGGTTAAGGGTTTTAATTGTTTTATTGTTTAGTTATCCCCTGCACCTGGTGGTAATTGTAAATTAGAGCCAGGTGCAGGGTATTTAAGAGAGGTAGCCAGTCTGCTCAAGGCTGAGTGAAGAGCCCGACTGCGTGTGTATCCAGTCGTTTCAAAGAAAGGTATTGTGTGAAACCTGTGTAAGTTTTAGTGTGTGTGTCTGGTAAACGGCTTAGCCGTCCTGTGGGTTAGTCAGGATCCTGGTGGTGTACAGTCAGAGGTCCAAAACGGAGTTAGGTCTTTGTTTCTGTTAGTTTATTTTTTGTGTTTATTAAAAGTGCGCGCAAGCGCAAAAAAAAAATCAATTTCCGTGTCCTGGGTCTACTTTTAAAGGGGCAACGAACTGTGTGAGTGGCGGGATCTATTACAATATATATATATATATATATATATATATATATATATATATATATATATATATATATATATATATATATATATATATATATATATAAACTTGTATATAAAGTTCAGTTCTTAAAGACTCACATCTTAAAGACTCGTTTTTCTTTTTTCTTTTACATTAACATGAATGAATTAAATAATGGTGTAAACACCTTGAAATAAATATGGTTAATGTATTTAATCCTACGTACAATATATTCACTAGTTACATATATTGTCTGCCTGTAGACAGGTTACATTCACACAGATTGGCCGAGATCCTTGTTGTTACTGAGACGGAAGAACACAATGTAACACCACTTATCTGACATCATTTCTTCATGCTGTGAGCGGTGGTGTCATTCTCATACTGTTTTCATACAGGTACTGTTGGAAAGCAGCTGCACCAGGAGACATGGCGAGTGGGAGCTGACAGTAAATGAGCATTAAACAAATGATTGTCCTACACTGCCCCCTAGTGGGATTCCCTCAAATTGTCGAACAGAACTCAGGGTTAAACTGATCATTTCTACTTCGTTTGAGGGAAATGGCAGTGAGTGGGCGGGGCAGGAGAGTAAAAGGAGGTGGTGCTGTCAGGTGGCAAAAGGTGGTAAAAGTAAAATGGTGCTCTCAGATGTGTATGATGTCACATTGAAGGTGTGTCAAACAGTTTGAGGTCATACCAGTACAGTGTGTGCAGTGATGTCTGGGAGAGAAAGAAGCAAAAGCATGCGGATTAATACCAGCAGATGCTGATGTGATTTTATTTTATTTGTTTTTTTATTACACTGTAAATTTACAGTATAATCGTAAATCTCGAAAAACTACTCACCTAAATCTTTTGTAGTCATTTTTGTATTACTTTAGTATAAATACATGTTAATTTGGATTCATATGTTGTTTTTTCTGACTTTATGTGAACGAAAAGACACAAATTCGTTCGTTTTCTCATTGGAAAGTGATATTTTGAAATTTACCTGTCCTGGTCACAAAAGCAAAGTTTGTGGGGAATAATAGCCATTTTCTATACTTTTGAGGCATAAGAAATTAGGAAATAACACTTACTACCTAGGAACAAAAATTGTGTTACATAGTGTTATCAGAGCACTGCTTAAAATACAGAGTAATTTTATTCCACCGCCTTCAGTCTTCACGTTAATGTTATTCCCTGGAGTAGATAGAAGATAGAAGTTAATCGACTCGTTTCAGTTGTTAATAAAAAATAGAGTCGGTGTTGCTGTGGTCTGCAATGACAGTAAAGATTTTGAAGAGCCCAGAGATATCAATGGGACTTGAGAATTAATGTGCGCACACAATGAGGGGTGAAATGTGCTTTTGCTTGCGATAAGCAACGTGTAAAAGAGCCTGAATAAATAACTATTAATATGATTTTAACCAAGGCCCGTGTTCGGGTGCCTAATAGCGGGCTACGACCTTACTAGTAATGTTAGCCAGCGTAGTTCAGGGGGCATGCAGCAGGGGGCTTCCAAAATTTCCTGTCAATTAGTACCTATTTTCTATTTAAGCCCTGATCACTTGCACCTTCACTGTCTAGTGTTTCGTTTTTGTAGCAAACGCTCATACACCGTCTTTTCATGCGTCACCACTAATCTACACTTCGTTGCCTTTCACTGGAGGTCAATTCTCTATGCAGCGCTCTCAAGATATTGTCAAATATTTTCCTACCTGCTCCGGTGCTGCTTCTCATCATTCAACTTCTCCATTCAGCTGCAGGGCTCCAGCCTTAGTCTTTTTTGCTCTTTCCAGCTTCCAGCCCAGCAACAGCACCGTCCAAACCACAGTTTCATTTCTCAACTTGTCCGCATCTTTATTAGACAGACTGGTCCTCCTCTAAAACCTCTAAAGCTCCTTCAACAAGACATCGACATTCCTGTCGTCAGCGTTTGCCTTGCCATAATTCCTCTTTTTGACCCACCACAAAGATCTGTCAGCTAAACATTTCTTTACTCTTCGCTTGCAATCAAGTGACCCTCCTCTGCTCCCAGAGCCAGCACAAATTACCGTTCCTTCATAAGATCCTGCCCTGGATTTCTATTAGCTACGTTCAATGTTTTAAAGACCAATCCAGTCAATTTCATACTCCATTTCAACGTGTGGCGGCTTGTGCTTTTGACTGGTCACAACATACTTCAGCAACACTGCTGTTCTGCAACTTTTTCAACTGTTCTTCTGTTCCGGCACCTCGCAGTCCATGGCTACCACGGCAACACCCTCATTGCATGACTGCGGGGAGTGGTAAGTCGCCATGGTGACCAGGCAGCTTCATCTGCACTGTGAGCTCCATGCCTCAGTACTGCAATCTTCTGGCTTGCTGCTGCTGCACTTTTACAATCTGCGAGGGCTCGTTCAACTCGCCGAAGTGTGACATCTAAATACTGTATGTATTTATATACACCACTAACTGACCTAAAACACATTCAAAACACATTTATTCAAATCTAAAAGAATACGCAATTGTTGTTCTACACCGACAAGGATTTTAATCACAATAACCAAATATATTCTGCACAGCTTCACTCAAGCCAATGGTTCATTCTAATCATAACCGCTAGATGACAGTATAACACCACAAATTTTATACAGTCTGTAAGCTGGTTTGCTATCACTGTGAAGCTCGCACACTCCAGCTTTTCTATACATTCCTGCAGTTTGTTGTCACGCCGAGGGATTCGCAGGAGTCCCCCTCCTCCTCAACCTTTTGTAGCAACCGTCGTTCTCCAATTTCAACTCTTCCCCTCTTCAAGGACCTGGTCATGAAGCAACCTTGTGTTTCCTCATCTGACTCTGCTCCTCCAATTCTATCAGCTTCATCAAAGTCATCATTTCATCAACGCGAGCCGCTAGTCAGTCATGTAACCATGTCCTATGATTTATCAACGTTCCAGTCAATGTCCTCCTACCCCCAATAGACAATAAACTGCTCCCATCCAATCAGTAGGTTTTGCAGATGCCTCGGAGCAACACATTCTTCATCCTCTCTGGTTCTGCAGCAGTCTCAGATCTCTGCAATCTTCATCTCTGCCCAAAAGCAGCCCCATCTCTGGCTCCATCTAAATCTGCATTAACACTGAAAGACCAATATCTACTGCATTCAGCAGATCCTTACTCTCTGCAGCAGACCACTGCACTCTACCGATGGTAGTCCTCCGTTCTCTATTGCAGATCTCTGCTCTCACAGCTGGGCCTCTGCACACTACCGACACCACTCCATTGTTTTCTTCCTCAGAACTCTGCTCTGTTCAGCAGATCCCGCCCTCTACTGTTAGTCGATCCTTACTACAGCAGATCTCCACTCCCTCTTCAGATCAGCTCACTACTGCAGCTGCAAAAGTCAAGCAGACATGATAGTAGCAAACCGCGGATCGATCCTGTATTAACTAACACATAGATAGGCGGCATCTCATCTCTGCCCTCATTTCTAGAATATGGGGCGCAAAGGCGTCGTGCTTCCCCAGTAGCCGATTCATGTTCGTTCAGTCCAGCTGCCACCTCAGCCCTCAGTTCCAGCTCTCCTTCTGCATCTACTTTCAGTATCCAAGTTCAGTCAGTTGGGCCCATTTGCTTCCACAACCCCCATCCAGAATCCTCAGCTTCTCCAGATGCTATTTGACTGAATACTACTCTCAGTAACCTCCTTCAATCTGCTCAGCATTACATGTCTGCAGCCCTCCACCTTGTTCAAGAGCTCGTATTCTACAGCTTGCTCAGTGTCTTCAATCCTCTGCGCCCAGATTCGAATAATCATAGCCCTTCAATCAAAACCTGGCTCTCATGGTCCGTGCTAGGGATTCTCTCCAACTCCCTCCAGTCTATCCATAGCAGCATTCTGCCTGACCCTCTGTGGGATTCTTAAGAGCTTTCCCCCTGCCTCACCTTCCTGTCTGTCTATATCAACATATATTTTCCATTTGCTAATTTCCACTCTTCAGAAAAGCCTCCAGAGCAGGCCTCCTCTCCACCCTCGCCTCCTCCCAGGCCTCCATCCTCTCCACCCTCGCCTCCAGAGCAGGCCTCCCTCCTCGACTCTCAAACCCCCCCCCCCCCTCCCCTCCCCCCCAGCCTGATCACGAATGTGGGGGAGCTGGTTCTCCTCTGCAGTGGATTCCTACATTCATTCATCCTTCCCTGATATAGTTGCTGCTCCTTCTAAAAATGCTAGCATGCCCGGAGTGGGGGCTACCTGTCTGTCTCCACTAGAGGTTTTCCGGGACTGTCTTCCTCTGAGGGGCGGATCCCCGAGTCATAACCCTGTGTTTTTGGCTGCTGGCTCCTTCGTCCGTGGGCTCATGTCGGCATCACGGCCCTCAGTCAGTGACCATCCTTCTATCCTAGCTTCCATGTCCAGCTTTGCTGGTCTGCTACTAGAGTGGGCCTCGCCTGCTCTTCTATCCTAGGTCCGGTCCTTTCTAGCCGGCTCTCTGTCCTACGTACTGCTCCTTTTTGCTTCTTCTGCCCTATCCCTACCCCCCAGCTCATGCCCCATGAAGTATTATTTAAAGTGATTAAACTGGTCTGTTTGTAAGTTACAGTCCTGATCCAGTCCTTGTTTGTTTTGCAAAAAGAAGTAGATATTTTAGGGTTTCATCTTTTTTTAATTTATCTCCCCTTTTCTATATAACTGGAATTGCTTTAAAGAACATTTTCAAATCAAGTAATTACTATTCATTTGTTCTATAAGGTTTTTCATCATCTTTTCTATTGAAGGTGCACTGAGGAAACATGACAGCAGGCTATGTTAAGTTAGCAGGATGTTTTTCCTTGTTTTTTTTGTCTGAAAACAGCACTCTGGTTATCTGCAGATTGAATGTCTTCTTGTTCTTATCGTGCTTCGCTGAAATTCGATTTCTGAAGCTTGCTGGAACACTTGTAGATTTGGGGAGCTAGGTTGTGATTTTGAATGTACCAGAATAGAGATGGCTACGTAACGTCTTTATAAGAACAGGGTAAAGTGGTATTTCCTTCTTCTTTTACTATTAGAACTGAAGACTGTTTCACTGACTGTCCCTGAGATGTTTCTAAATTAAAACACAAAAAACAGTACAATTAATAATACAAATATGTGTTCCTCAAGCAGTAAATAATGTATCTGAATCAATCATAATACCCGTTGAGACACAGAGAAGAAGGGCTGTGTATAGAACTTGGTGCATCATTGCATTCTCCATGCTCCACTCGTGTCTCATGAACCCCTCTCTAGATAACGGTTGCGAATGAAAGAGCTTGTTTATAAACCTGGACTGTACCGTGCTGAAAGACACACCCCTTTCCAAGTTAGCCTATCAGCAGTTAACCTATTGCTTAAACTATTTAGAGTTAACCATGCAAACATAATGTGCCTACCTTGTGTAGTTTGTACGGTTTGCCTGCCTTTGCCATACAGATATATGTTGTATCTTAACTGTTTCATAAGCTTATGCCTAACACTGAGCGAACTTTAAGTCTGAGATGAGCAATGCGAGAAGTCAGTCGCGAGCCAGCTGTGGTGCTGAAATGTGGCGAGACATGTACTAACCGTAAACATTGAATTGATTGCTTTGTATCTGTTTAAAATTGGTCGCTGGATTTTAAAAGTTTTTTTAAGCAACGGTAAAAAAAAAAATAAGATTACAGCTTAGCACAAAAAAAAAGAAAGTTTGGAATTAACATATTTTACTTCAGAAAGTCGAATGAAATCTTCTCTGTAATTTTACTTTAACATGTTGAATGACATACCACTTTGTAGTTTTCCATATAGCCTACTTAACAAAAAACTGACAAATTGAAAAATGTGGCATTTGGAAATCTAACAAGAAATTCTGAACTACTAATATGGCTTCTGGTAGACTTTTGTGATAACATTTTGTAGTTTCTTTGATTATGTAATGTTAAATAAAACTCTAAATTAAGTTCATATATATATATATATATATATATATATATATATATATATATATATATATATATATATATATATATATATATATATATATATACAATACAATATCTGCACATGTTAAAAAGCTAAAAAGCAAAACAAGAGCAGATAGTAAATTTTCATCTTCCTTCTGCGTGCAGGACGGGAGTGGTTGCATCGGTCTGACAATTTTGAGTCTCGCTGTGTACAAGTCTATCTCAACACATGAGAGTTGCATGACTGCGATGTCTGAACAAATGCAGGCACCTCCTCCTTCTGTTGCTCTGCTCTCATCCGCTGATAAACACTTTAAGAGACAATTTGCATTTGATTTCAATGGCTTTTACCCAGGCTTCATATCCAGCTGTCAGTTAACAAGTGTTCATGCAATTAAAATAGAGACACTTGTATAACCCATCTTTGCACAGCACAGGATAAAGCAATCTGGTTATTTCAGCTATGTATGAAGCTATTGTTCAGAAGTGCATGACCTAGTTAGCCATGCATGCATTGACTGGTGCAGAATTACATGAGAATGTGCTGAAAGGAATATACCTATGAATTGTTATTCACACACAGTGCTGTACTACAGTGCCACCTGGTGGTCACAGCTGCAGAATGTATTTGACTCGCTCTCCCGGGTCCTGACGGTATCACTGCAGGTATATGCTGCTGGAGGCTGAATGGGTAAAATTGCAGTGCATTGTAGCAGACTGGTCTTCTTGTGCATGCAAGGCAGCAGGCCAATGTGTAACAGAGTCTCGATCTTCAAAACTGGAACCTGTGGAACGGGAATAAGAGGTGATTTTAGGCTACAACACAACAACGTGTGGTCAGAATTATCATTTTGTAAATTGTTATTATAAAGAGGCCTACAATGTAGCAGTACAGCAAGATATTGTACCTATAATTCCAAGAAGTGTGCACAGAAGAAGAAGCAGGTCCATGTCTGCAGGTACTCTGCAGTATTGAATTAGTGCAGTGATGGATATCGATGAGACTACATGTGCTAATAAGTTCTATTCCAGAGCATTTGGTTAGAAGTTTGAGTCGCCTATTTATTGATATCTCAATATCTCAGGTTCTACTCTGGTCATATGAACAAGGCTACAGATGAATCTGCTCAGCACCACAATGTATTTTTAATAACATGTACTGTGTAGAATAGGACAATCTCATGGAACTCTCACTGTGTTCAGTTTTTCTATTTTCTTTTACATTAACATGAATGAATTAAATAATGGCGTAAACACCTTGAAAAAATATGGTTAATGTGTTTAATCCTGTGTACAGTGTATTCATTATCAACATACATTGCCTGCCTGTACCTCAATACATGGGCTGCATTCACACAGATTGACTGGGGACCTTGCTGTTACTGAGACGGAAGAACACAATGTAACACCGCTTATCTGACATCATTTCTTCATGCTGTGTGCAGGGGTGTCATTCTCATACTGTTTTCATACAGGTAGTGTTGGAAAGCAGCTGCACCAGGAGATATGGCGAGTGGGAGCTGACTGTGAATGAGCATTGAACACATGATTGTCCTACACTGCCCCCTGGTGGGATTGCCTTGAACTGTCGTACAGAACGATAGGTTGCAGATGCAACCCCGGTTCCCTGAAAGAGAAAATAACCATCAATGATGGGATATCATCACTGAGGTCTAAGCACCCCCCCCCCCACACCGTCAGCTTATAATACCCAGTGCACGCAGCATCACATTCTCCTTTGCTTCAGGCTGTGAAGGCTTCTGGAGCGACCTAGCGGGTTGATGGTTATTTTCTCTTTCAGGGAACCGGGGTTGCATCCACAACCTATCGTTCCCTTTCAATTCGAAAATGGGAACAGTGTACCCATGTCGTCGCGAGGGAGAAGGCGCGGCAGCAGAACAGCCTTACGTCATAACGCAACTGCATAGGCGTCCATCTGCGCATGTGCGGAGCAGCGCCTCAGCGTCTATGCTCGAAATGACACCTGTCCGAAAGGTAGAATTGTCACTACCAAAAATACTAGTCTCTCTACGTGTTCGTGTTGTCTGGCATGACAGAGTCTAACATAGATGCTCCAAATGATTGAGCAGAGGAACCAAGCACATTCAATCTGTAGAACCTCGTAAATGTATGCAGTGTAGCCCAACTGCATACAAGAGGGCCCAGGAAGTCGTCATTCCCCTAGTGGAATGCGCCTTCAACTGCCCTGGCGGCAGAAGGTCTGCAGTTTCATATGCTAACTTAATAGCATCCACTATCCAATGGGAAAGACGTTGTTTCTGCCTCACTCCTCGTGTACGATCAATATAAAACCATAATGCCCGCACTGGGCAGAGCGTGTGTAACCGTTCTTCCTCTAGGGAAGAGAAATGGGAGGATGGAACGCCATCAACTCCACCGACTGGTTCACATGGGCCGGGGATATAACTTTTGGCAAGAAAACCGGATTAGGACGCATGGAGACCTTAGACCCGTCTCCTGCAAAGCGAGTACAAGAGGGATGCGCTGATAGTGCATGTAGCTCACTCCCCCTCTTAGCTGAAACCACAGCTAGTACAAACACAGTTTTTATAGATGGGAGCTTCAACTCCACATTGTGAACAGGCTCAAATGGGGTCTTGGTAAGGGCTTCCAGCACCACATCAAGGAAACCACTATGGAAAACTGGTCCTTTTCAGAGGTCGCAAATGCCTTGCACCCCTTAGGAACTGAGATGCCAAAAAAGGGCATCCTGGTGACAACCAATCAATACGTACATGGCAAGCCGATATGGCGGCTAAATACACCTTCAGTGTAGAGGGAGATTTTCCTTCATCTAAAAGCTTCTGAAGGAAGTATTATTAGTATTGTAGTATTACTGCCATAGGGCACGATATTGGGTCATAGTCCCACGCCAGACACCAATCTTGAAACGAATACTGGGACCTACTAGAGGGCGCTCTCGCACTCTGAATGGTCGAAATAACCGCTGTTGACAGTCCTAAGGTGGACAGGCATTCCCGTTCAGGGGCCTAACCCATAGCTGCATCAGCTCAGGGCTCAGATGCCACAGCCCCCCGTGGGCTTGGGATAAGAGGTCCGCTTGCAGAGGGACTTCCCTCGGGCCACCATGCAAGAGCTGCACCAGGTTCGAAAACCATATTCTCCAAGTTCATCAAGGGGCGATCAGAATCACTCTCTCTACACTGATCTTCTCCAAGAAGGCGGGGAGCATCAGTATCGGGTGAAAGGCATACAGGAGCCCTGTCGGCAACTCGTGGGCAAGTGCGTCGACTCTAGAGGGCTGTCGAGGTCATTTACCAAGAACCACAGCAGGCAGTGCGTGGATGCTTGCGACGCAAATAGATCCACCTGCGCACTGCCGAACCATTCCCAAATGCGCACTATCACTTGAGGGTGAAGGCGCCTTTCGCCCGCAAGGGGACCTCCTCTGGAGAGGAGATCCGCTGAGTGATTGGCCTGGCCCAGCAAATAGACTGCCCAGAGGGAGGTTAGATGAGGTTGTGCCCACAGCAATAACTGTGCTACCATCTGGTGAAGCCACTGAGACCGCAACCCGCCCTGGCAGTTGATATATGCCACAACAGTGGTGTTGCCGACCGCACTAACACGTGCTTCCCTCGAAGCACCGGCAAGAAATGCCACAGGGCAAGGTCCACCGCTCTGAGCTCCAGAGCACTGATGTGAGCTGACCTCCAAGGGACTAACCACACTCCACGGGTCACTCTCCATTCCAGACCGCTCCCCAACCTCCGTTGGAGGCGTCTGTGGTGATCATCTCAATGCGGAAGATGGGACCCAAGAGTACTCCCTGGCGAATATTGGATGGAACCTTCCACCAACTCAGGGCTCTTCAGCAAGTTTGGGAAACCTGTTGCTGACAGTGTTTGTCTCGCTGCTAATGCAGCTGGAAGGCACTGAACCAGGCCATAGGAGGTCTCTGGTTTAATAAGCCCAATGGGAGTGCTTGAGAGGCAGCAGCCATCAACCCTAGCATGCGCTGGCATAACGTCATACTCACTGTTCTTCTCAACCTGAAAAGGGAGAGACACTGCTCTACTGAGCCAACTCTCTACGATGATAAAGGTGCTTCCATGGACAACGAGTCCAGATGCAGACCCAGAAACTCGGTCTGTTGGTTCGGCACAAGACGACTCTTGTCTGAGTTCACCTTCAGACCCAGTCGCTGGATGTGGTCTGTGACCCACACTGTGTGCTCCACCAACTGCTCCCTTGACTGCGCACAGATGAGCCAGTTGTCCAGATAATTCAGCAGTCGGACACCCTGCACCTGCAGAGGGGCCAGAATGGCGTCCATAGACTTCGAAAAGGTTGGAGGAGCAAGTGGCTGGCCAAATGGAAGGACAGGAAACTCGTATACCTTGCCCCGAAAGGTGAAACGCAGGTACTTCCTGTGACTGGGACAGATGGGAACATGAAAGTATGCATCCTTCAAGTCCACGGTGGCAAACCAGTCGCTGTACCGGACAGACTGGATGATGTGTCGGTGCATGAGCATTCTAAGTGATAACACCCGAAGGTACTTGTTCAGTAGCCTCAGATCCAAGATATGGCGGAACCTGACATCCTTCTTGGGCACCAGGAAGTACTTTGAGTAAAACCCTTGCTCGATTGAAGCAGGGTCTACTGGCAGGATAGCGTGCCTGCTCAGCAAGGCTTGAATTTCCATGCCCAGGGCTGAAGACTGGTTGTAGTCCTTCACTGTGGTCACCACTACTCCCAGAAGATACGATAGTAACCGATAGCTAAGGTTTTGTGTACCCAGATGTCGTCAGTACATACTTGTCAGAATTGGAGCTGTGGAGGGGTGTAGGGGTGGATTGGAGGCTGCCTAGATGTCTCAGGGCTTTTTGACCTGTGGCCGGTCCTGAGAGGTCTGCACGGGGCCATGATGACGTGGTCTACCACCTCCTCTAGTACGCCAACCTTGGTCTGGTGAAAACAGGCTGACTGCGAGTTGCAGTATTATCAGGCTGGTGTGGTGGTGACCTACGCCACTGCTGCTATTGTTGTGGGCGTTTTGGCTGAAAACCCCAATGCGGCCACATTTGCGCCATCTGCTTAGAAGCCTCCCAGGCCTTAGGAGATCGTTGGAGCATGTCCTCCACCACTGGGCCAAATGTGTGCCCCGGTGTAATAGGGGCATCTAACAGGGGAACCTTGTCAGGCTCTTGAACTCTTGCTTGCGATAGCCAGAGCTGCCTTCTAGCCACCACCAACGAAGCTATGCTCCGTCCCTGCTCCCTAGCATTCACCTGGGCCAGTTTGACCAATAATTGGGCAACTAAACCCAACTCAGTTCGAAGGAACACTGAGGTTCTTTCTGGGAGGTCCTTAATAATTGCCGGCTGATACACAGTTAACAGGCTGGCCACATTAGATAGCCTGACTGCCTCTGTTGCTGCCAGATAGCCCTTCTTCAGGTGCACCTCTGTAGTCCTGCATTGCCAGTCAGGGTATGCGGGATCCTTTGTCAAGATTAAGGCTGCAATGCTTAGCCTAGTTGATAGGACGCACAGCATGCCCCTGCTAAGATCTATTTTTTTTTTTTTTTTTTTTGAATAGATCAAAAAACACGACAACAACCAAAATATATACAATATTAATAAAATATTAATATGTAAAAAAGACGGCCGGCCGAAGGCGAACACTTTGGATAGAAACATTAAAAGAGCAAGCATTGAAAAGTGAAAATAATATAGTTTTAATCGCTCGGGCAAGCTAACACTGAAGGGGAGGGAAGGGGCAGTAGCCAGCTTCCCAAGCTTAAAGCTAAAATGAGTACAACAGTGTAATACAAGGGTATAAGTGATTCTCAGAGAGAAAAATACCTACCTGCTTATACCTACCTGGCGGAAAGCAAAGGAGAACGTGATGCTGCATTGGATATTCTAAGTCGACAGGGGGGAGGGCTTAGACGTCAGTGCATGCACCAGCCTATCGGCAGCATTGACATAAGCTCTGGTAAATCCTACCGCCTGGGGGCGATATCCCATCCTTGATGGTTATTTTCTAATTGAAAGGGAACTCAGGTTTAAACTTATCATTATTTACTTTGTGTGCGGCAAATGGCAGTGAGTGGGCGGTGCAGGAGAGTAAGAGGAGCACTGCATTCTGACACTGCATAGTTCAACTAGAATTATAAGGCTGTGCTATTTTTGTTGTTTAAAACGGTTCAAACATCGCATTTTCTAACTCTGTTTGTTTTTGTTATCAGCAATGATACCCACCAGACAGGCTTTTTCCAGTGTTAATGAAACCTTTTAACAGGCTTGCAGCTGCTACACACCGACAGCTCTTTATGACGATGCGATTCCTCAGCCACAACACTCCCTCAGTCTCACTATGGTAATTTATCAATGTGTTTGTACCACTGAATTACAGATAAATGAGAGATGATGATGCAGGGCTCCAGACTCCACATGGTTACAAAAGCGACAAATGCTGCCTCTTCCTTTAAACGCATGTTTCAATATTCATGAATGCAACATGAAGTTGGTGTGTATATTAAAACATGTGATAGGATTTTATTTTTTTTTTTATATAAACTGCAGTGCAAAAAGGACAGTAACAATTTGATCGAATGCAAATGCTTGGAAGCGCAGTGAAGTACTGTATTAACATCAGCAGATTTAGTTTTTATCTTAACAGCACGCGTCCTAATTACAGTATTTCTGTGTGTTCTGCTTTCATGTAATCATAAGAGCTGTGTGTGTTACATGCTGTCAGATCAGGATTTCACTAACATTGCACATGGGAGCTGCAGCATTCTGTTTGCATATTACAACTGGACACAATTAAAGCTGTGCTCACCAATTCCATACACAACACAAAATTGTGTAACAAAACAACAAAATTTTACTATAAATGGCAGTGTTCAATGTAATGTTTATGGAAAATAATATATATATATATATATATATATATATATATATATATATATATATATATATATATATATATATATATATATATATATATATAAATTCAAAATTTATATGTTTAAAGATGAAGATGTCTCAAAGAAATTTTTTTTTTTCTCAGTGGAAGGATAAGTATTAAAAAAAATAATTTTTTCGAAAAAAGCTACATTTGTTAAAATTATTTTTTTTTTTAAATAGCCAACTCCAGACTTCCAAGGTTCCTAGGATCTGCAAATCACCCGCAAAAACCCAGGGTTGTGTGCGGTAAGTACGCCATTTACTGCACACCCTCCTGTCGTGGGTTATTTCTATATAAATCCTGTTCCATATATTTTAATAATATGTGCTGTGTACAATAAGATAATCCATGTTAGTACATCGAAAAACAGAAAAGGTAATATACATGGCATTTATTATTATTATTATTATTATTATTATTATTATTATTATTATTATTATTATTATTATTATTATTATTATTATTATAATAATAATAATAATAATAATAATAATAATAATAATAATAATAATAATAATAATAATAATAATAACAATGCCAACTCAGTAATTCTGCTCCACAAAATTCTGAACTCTGAGCAGTTAGTAATGACCAGGTTTATTTATTCACCTGTTTCATTAAGTTTTGGTCTGGTATTGTATTATTCAGCTATACCTTAAGCCTAACATTACATGTTGCAATGGCTATGTTTGCTCTTACCCAATAATATATTGTACATTATTTAGAATTATGAGGCTGCCAACATAGTCGTGTCCACAAGAGGGCAGTATAGACATTTGTCAAACAGTTCACTCTTAAAGTAACCATAATTTCATTCTGTGACTCCTGTCAACCAACAATGAAACAGCACAGATACAGAGCCAGTAAGAAAACACTGTGTATGTTGCAATGTATAAGAACCACTACACATGAAATTAAACTTGGTGTATTGTGCCTCCACATATCTACTCTCAATATCACATACTGCACAGGCACCTCTGCATTCTCTTCAGTGTCACTGTGTTTGCCTTTCGTTAAGCATCTCTAAGTAAGAATAAATAAATAAATAAATAAATAAATAAATAAATAAATAAAAATTGTTTCAGCAGTTGTGACTGCCAAGTACTAGACTAGATTAATAGGAGACCCCCAAATTAAATGCACTTGTGAGATGACTTGCTGTTACTAGGGCATGGTTATCTATTCATGGAAACCAAGATATTTAATTAACAAGGTGTCTGAGTGGAGTTAATGGGCTATAAGTTCAGGTCTACTTAAATCGCGGTAATGTACGTATTTTTTACGAGTTGGTTGCGGAATAAAATTAGGATTTCGCGGACATTTCACGTACCTGTTTAAACAGTATATAATCCTAAATAGACAGTATTTCAGAACACTATAAAGCCTAAAAATAGTGGTGCTTGCTTTCTTATTAAAACAGAGTGCTGTCATTTGTTAAAGTCAAGCATGCTGCAGCCCCCTGTGGTTGACTTGCCCATGCATTGAGACTGCACGTTCTGCATCCACTTAATTGGTTGGAAGTTATACAGATGTGGAAATCAATTAGAAACAGCCCCAAAACTCGTTTACCCTAGGACGTCTAGCATACTTTAATAAAGGCAATATATGTAGCGGGTTCGTTGTCGTTTTGTTTGTCCCATCCAATAATTTATTTTATCGGAACCGATTCAAAGCAAAGAAAACATGCCTATTCGGGTTTAATATTGTAACTGCGTTTAAAAAGTAAACAGCAGGTTGTTTGGAGCGAGGTGACTGGACCTGATTTAACTTGGCTACAACAGGCAGCAATACTTTTTGTCCGCGCTGACTTTCCAGTTTGTTTTCAGAAAGCTGATTATTTTACTTTCTGTTCAGCAACCTCTGTAATAGCCTTTTGTTTAATGTGTGATTCTAAAGCTAAATAGAGATCACACGTATTTTCTTTAAGTCACATTGCAAGATGTGCAAAACAACTACCCCCATCTGCATGTACAGTTTCTTTGGGAAATATCTTGACACGATCAATCACCAAAATATACTTTGCGTTTTTTTGCTTTGTCGTCCATTTCTGCTATTTTACCTCCAATGCTGAAAACTAGATTTTAGCAACCTAATTCAAAACAATGCAGCACGTCCCACCCCCTAATTACAGAAAAGCCAGTACAGACTCACTGATAAGCTGATTAAAACATCGTTGTCTTTTCAACAGTAAACAAGAACGTTAACTGGAGAATTTTTTTGGAAATGTTTTTTTTTTAAGGAGTTTTTTTTTTTTTTTGCCAAAGTGCACTACACACAGGACGGCGAAAGGATTGAAACAAAAGCCCATGTACAGAAGGAAGATACGTAGTTTGCGTGGCTTGCGTTGTGCAATAGTTCATTTAAACAAGTTTTTTTTTTTTTTTTTTTCTCTCCGTACTTGTCCGGAATACATTGTCCCCTAAAACAGGTAAATTTCGCGGTGACCCAACAATTTCACGATTTCTGCGAAATCGCGATTTAGGTAGACTCCTAGCTGTAAGTATCTAAACTCTATTCAACCTGTATTCCTAGGAAATGCATGACGTTTTGAGGAGGGACTTCACTTATGGGATGACCTTTTATGAAATGCCTGGTGTTTGAGAAGTGTAGCTATCAGGGACACAGATCTAGTGTTGTGTCTCTTCGTGAAAAGACTTCAGTTCATCCTTTATTCAAGGACAGATTTTAGAGGAAGGGGATTTATGTGTTGCTCCATCTATAACAATATATAGTTTATAGTTTAGAGAACGTTCTACAGTGATATGGGTAGTTTTAACATCATCCTCTGCAATGCTAAAATGCAGAAGTAAAACACACCAGGTTGTTTAGAAGCACATTGTAATGTTTTTAATAATCCTGATAATAATGTTAGATATCAATTTCAAGTGCAAGGTAGAAGAAAGAACTTCTACTATCTTTGCAGATACTGAGGGTATGAAGTGCTGGGTGCACCTGGAAAGCTTGTCCATTCATTGCAATTCGTGGCTTTGTCTCATCAATACAACAGTCTACTGTCTTATCTAATGTTACTGGACTGCACTTTGGTACATTCAGAACAAAAGGGTTTCTAGCATTAAAATAAAATATATTTTCAATAAAACTGCAGGGTCAAATTTAAGAGATGCATAGTGCATAGCGTAGTTCTGTTTGTAGAGGAGAACTGAGTACATGTATTATTATTATTATTATTATTATTATTATTATTATTATTATTATTATTATTATTATTATTATTATTATTATTATTATTAGCTATGTTTCTGTATGTCAAAGAATGTTTTTAAAATTATTCCAGAATGAAACCCTGCTGCCAATAGGCTTTTTAAACATAACCCCAGTGGAATACTTGTTACAATGGCTGACGTTTGACCCCAGAATGGAACATTCATTTTCTAGAATGTAGATGTCATTCCACCATCATTGTACTATAGTGTTCTAGATTTTGGAAATGTAAGTTTCAAGAGTGGAACACCTGGTGTGGGTGAGCAAGTGACTGGTATGAGTAACATCCTCCCATGGGTCAAAATGCATCGAATTCAAGAGACAAACTGAAGAATCATGTCTGAAGAATGTAATAAATATCTTATTCTTCAATTTGTTGGTTTAAACACTGTTCTTGTTTCTATTGGTATCTACAGAATCAACAATGCTGCAGTGAGGTTCAGACAATGTCAGTTTTACCATGCAATCTGAGAAAGGTTCATTTAAAAAAATGACACATTAAACATCACAGCTGCTTGCCACAGTTTAAAGCATTCACATTTCCAATGCAATGCTGAAGTGCAAAGAGCAGCAGATGGTTGTTGCAGGGCGAGGTGTAGAGTTCCTGTGACTGTGGGCCTCAGAGCACAGTAATACACTGCAGAGTCACTGAGCTCACACTGCTGTATTCTCAAAGGCACTGTTTGGCTGCTGGGGTTCAGCTCAGCTGAGAAATGGGCTGGAAACTCACTTGAGGGATCATTCAGATGCTGGTTGGTGTTCAGTATATATTCAAGAGATTCCCCAGGGCTTTGTTTATACCAGTACGGATAAGGGCTGCTGTCTGTTGTATTATATTGACAGGTTAATATTGGCTCATTCCCTTCAGGTGTCAATATCTCAGCTGGAGAATGTGCCACTGAATCTGCAAGACTTTTCTCTGAAATACAGTTCAATAAATCCATGTTAAAGATATAGAATATCCATGTGCTCCTATGTGAATAATGCGAGTATTTGAATTGAGACCAAGCCCTGCATACACAACTATCAGAATGAGCAGAAGAGCTGTAATGAGAACACTGCACAGCTGATTTCCTTGCCCCATGCTCAGTGCCTGTGTGAGTGCAGAATGAGGAGAGCTGGAAGATGAGACAGAAGCTGCACACGTGACCGATGATGCAGGTGAGAACTATTCCACACTGGAGTGTTCACTGGAAACATGATGATATGAAAAGACACGAGTGATGTGCACTTGAAGCAGCTGCAGTGTGAAGCAGGATTACTTTACCAAATAAAAGCACTATTTATAATTAGTAGAATGATAATAGAATGCCATTGTGTTGATTGTGCGAGTCCAACTCCATAAGGTACTAATTTTGACAGCAATCTCATCCACTCTGAGTGACGGCACGCTTTAATATATATATATATATATATATATATATATATATATATATATATATATATATATATATATATATATATATATATATATATATATATATATATATTTACTAAACAAATGTCAGTTAACATATTAAACAACACAAATAATAAGATTTGAAAAGTTAACAATAATTGTCTTTTTTTCTTTTCTCTCATCACTTGATGATTTAACAGCAATTCCTGGCTGCAGAACATTGTGATATAGGGAAGTATAATATTTATTTTTAGTTCTTTACATCTTTGTTTTCAAGGACAGGTAAATATTCAAGTGACCGGACAACAGCTCATCACACAGACAAGTTAGCGGGCTGCAGTCCGAGTGAGGGTCCAGCCTCACAACATTGAATGAAAGGATCAATGCATTATTGTTGTAATGATACAGCTTGTCTGCTCTTCTGTCAATGTTTTCAACACTGCATTGCAAAACGCCATGGCTCCCTGTATATATTATCTCAAATGAAGGTGCACAAGAAACAATAGCAGTAGTTTCACTGTCGTGCCTGTAGGGGTCAGGATTGTCTTCAAAGTGGACTGTCAGAGACGTTATTGCATGATGATTGGTTGAATGAAGAGAGAAGAAAAAATAGCTTGACAAAATAACTTCAACAAAAACAACCCCTCCACTACGACAGAAAAATAACTGAAGAAACAATCATCAGTGTTGCAATAAGATTGCAGTGTTTGTTCTCTTTATTTACTGGTACAGCACATTCTATTGGTGTGGATCCCTTGTGATGTGGTAAGCCATGATACATGGTTTCTTGCTCTTGTTATTCTCAGAACTAAGATCACAAGTCAGGGAACGATTGAGGTGGAGCGTTTGCAGAGTGTTCAGCTCAGGGGTGTGTTCAGTGGAGTCTACACATCTGGTGCCATCACAACACTTTGATATGTTAATGGTCCTATATCAAACATGTGTTTATTATATTATATTGTTCATTGTGAGAAAAAAGTGAATCAAAATGCAAACAGTTTGCCTGCACTGAAACCACTTCCTTCATAACGGACTCATGCCAATGATAGTGTGTGGAAGCAGTTCAACATAACTTTCTTTCATCTTTTACCAGGTGATGGGTCTGTGCCAGTTAGTGCTGACAGAGTTTTTGTACAGTGTCCCAATGAGTTTTCACACTGTGCTATCCACAGAGCACAGTGATAGATTGCTGTGTCACTCAGAGCTAGTTCTGCAATGGTGAGCTGTGTTTTATCACTGTCTGCTTCTGAAGAAAATCGGTGTATGGCAAATGCAGCATTATGATTGGCCCCTCTGTTCCCCTTGGCCCCTCTGTACAGTATGTATTCCAGAGCTCGGTCTGAGTGCTGCCGATACCAGTAGAGATGAACATTGTTGCTACTTGCAGTATAAGAGCAGCTGAGCGTTACTGACTCTCCTTCTGTACAGGACTCAGCTGTCTGCTGAGGACGGATCGAATTCCCATTTGTCGTGACTGAACATTGAGGAGAAAAATGAAAATACAAGACAGTAATAATATAATAATAATAATAATAATAATAATAATAATAATAATAATAATAATAATAATAATAATCGTTCTTGTTGTGTTGAAATTACCTGGCAGGATAATAAACATACACATGATTAATGTATCCATTTTAGCTCAGTGCTGATTTCTTAAGGAACGGAATAGAAAGGTTCTGTCTCCGTGTTGATTCTGGTGCTTTTCTCTTCACAATGCTGCTCTGCTTAGAAGGTTGGAATGTCAAATGTCTGTAACCAATTAGCAAAGAGAAACAGAAACATGTGATGTAAATGTGATGTAATCATGTAACTCTGCGGTTCATAGTTGTGGTTACCATCTTGTTTTATCAACGCCTTCATTAGCAGTTAACTGGATGTGTATCAAAGAGGTTTCAGTTCTTCATTGACTAACTGCAGTCACCCTATTCACTTTCCAATGAACCTTCCCAGAACTCAGGAAATCCAGCACACACCACATTATAATGTGCACTGTGGTTACCCTTCTACACAGAAGAGCTGTCACTGGAAATGCCATCAGCATTGTAATCACCAGCCTCTCTACACTCCAGGGTTTTTTTATGGGTCGGGCGCTGCTTTGTATCACTGTGCTGGTTCTAGTGCACAGTAGAAGATGGCAGAATCAGACACTGAAGGCTGTATTGTCAGGGAGCCCGTTTTAGATGAGGTATCTACTGCTGATTTATATTTCCCTGAATTGTCTCCATGTGTTCCTGAGCCCCAGGCTTGGTTGATGTATTTTAAACCCTGGTTGAGATCTTGTTTATACCAGTGCATTGCAAAAAAGCTGCCTCTATGATATCGACAGTATATCTGAACTGATTCTCTTTCTGAAACTTGCTGTGAATCAGGGCTTTGAGTCACCTGGTCTTCACTGTGCACACCTGAAATGAAAGAGAAACTTGTGAATTAAATACATTAATAATGAATTCAATATATTGCTGTAACCTTGTACGTACCTGACATAATTAGGCAATGAAACATTGTAACGCATGGAAAACAATATATAATTAGATAGTTTGTGAAGTGTTGGGCTTTCTAAATGCTTGCCATGAAATGCTCTTGTTTGTATAGCACAGTATACTTCATGTGGTAACTCTCACACCAATCATCACAGTTCTTTCACCCTCAATTACCACAAGGTCATGTGATCAGAGACAGACACACAGCAACACAGAAGCTGATTTTTAAACTCAGAGAGAGCAAGTGACAGAGCGGTAAGGTTGAGATGGATTATTTTATTGTAGTAATTAATAAGTAGATTAAAATGTATTTCTATGGACCCTTTCTTTTTCCATTGTATGACGTGTAATCATTCTGAGTGGTATTAAAGATCCCTTTTTCATTCTTGAGTAATATCTCCTATTGGAATGTAAGTGAGTAGGAGCTAATAGTGCAGACTATGGCAATCCAGTCGCTGTCCAAACTTTTGAGTTCTTCACATTTGCAAATGGAAGCTTCTTGGTTTCATGGAAAAAAGTGAACTCCAGTGACACCAGACCCATAGCACCTGGTCGCTCTGCTGTAGAACTGCAGGCTCCCTATTGGCCAGATGCATGGGGAGTTGTGAATTCCCCTGCTGACCTAAGCCCTCCCTCTCTGGGCAGTGCTTGGACAATTTGGTGCAACCCCCTAGGAACTCCTGGTCACAGTTGGCTGTGACATAGCCTGGACTTGAACCTGCAATCCCCAGGCTATAAGGAACATCCTGCACTCCATATGGAGTGTTTTTGCTGGATGTGCCACTTGGGAGCCTCGTATTTTCAGTCTTTTAGCAGTTTCATTTCCACTAGTTTGCTGATATATACGTTTTGGAGACGGACCATTGTAAACTAGTATATGACTGTATTTTGGAAAGAGATTGTTTGAATTGAAAAGTTACAATTGTAATGCTTGCAATAGCTAATACTGCTGAGCTGTCTAATGAGAATCCTAATAAATAAATAATACACTCATATTTGTCTTTGTAATGTTGTTTATTTGTTGTAATTGAGTTGCAGAGAATGTATTATTGGGCAGTGCAGCAGCATTCCAGAATGAGCTAACTGACTGGCAAACCTGGCCTGTTGAAAACAAGATTATATAATTATTACTTTGTTTATGAATGATAATGAAATTGAAAACCTGTTTATTCTCAAGTGTGTTTGTGAATATCACTCACCAAGACAAAAGCAAAGCAGAAGAAAAGTTCCACGTGTGTTCTTCATTCCCGAATTGTTCCATCCACAAGTAGAAAGGCTTCTGACAGACAGACAGTCTGAGCTGTGGATGGAGCCCTGCACAATGTCACGTCAGAATAAGGCATTGAAGAAAGAAAGAAAGCAAGCACAAGCAAGCTTTTTTTCATTTTCTGTACATTGGGGCTGATGTAAGGATAGGCGTAGTGCAAACAATTGCGGCTGCAAAACCCAAATTGACAAGTGGCCATGGAATTATTTTGCACTGCAGCCTATGTAAGCTTAAGAGCAATGCAAATTATTCACCACACACAAATACTGATCTGCAATCATAATAATGAGGGTCGCAGTGAGCGTTGCCTGTGCATCGGGCTGTTTGGCAGCTGCACTCATAGCCCATAGGTGAGGCGAGTTCAGAGTACAGACAGCAGTAAGCACTCTGTGAGATTTTTGGAGCAAAAAAATCAAAACAAACAAAAATCAAAGTGTCAAAGGAAAGGCAGCAAAGTCCTCATGGCGCACGGAAAAGGAAAGACAAGTTTTCTGAGGAGCAGCTGAGAGTCCTTATGGCTGAGGTCACAGCATGAAACTGAGTTATCTAGAAAAGCCTTAGCCATCAACAATTATGCTAACAAAGAGATCATATGGTCCTCTATAGTAGAGAGAGTCAATGCTGTCGGTGTTACCAGGAGGACAGTCAACCAGGTGATGAAAAGTTGAAATTCAGCTATTAGGTCTAGGATGACCTGTAGAGATGATAACGCCACTGCATTCTCCAGCATACCAAACAAAGTGACCTTGGTTTGAATATGCGGGTCATCTCTGTCTTGCTCTTCTCTGAAGATTTTCCTGCCTGTCCTCAACAAGAGCCAAGCGTCACCACATCAGGAAGTGCAAACAGCAGCCGTCCTGGCCAGTGACAGGTCTCTGCAGGTGTATGCTTTTATATAGCTCTTAATTACTCGCTTCTGCATGGTTTGCAAGATGCTTACATCTCATTATATTGTTTGCGCCCACTTAGTATTCCAGATCCCTGTCCAGTTCCATACTCTTTTCTTCATTTGAATACATTTCAATATTATTTTGTCTGCAATATGGGTGTTTTGCAGCCGCACATCACTTTGCATGTATCCTTACATCAGACCCTTTATGTTTGTGTATACCCACATGTTTTTAGAAATTCATAAAGAAATGTTATTGATAAATAATATACCATAGCTATAATTAGTACATCTTGAAAAGGTGTTGATTGTTGTTAAATTCTTGAAATTCTGCATTAAGCTCAAGCTTCTTTCATTCATTTCTCCAGATATTAAGCTTCGATACACTTTTGCTTTCTGTGTAATAAACATGGTTATATAATGTTATGATGCAATGAATACGTATTTTAATTTATTATAAGAGTTTACATACATTTAAAATATTTTACATTAAAGAGTAAAAGCTATCTAATGTGCACTTGTTGATTTGAAATTGCAATGGGTCAATAGGACCAGAAACATACCAGCTGTACCTTCATTCTGAACATACTAGGAGGGTTCAATAGAGTCACATTGAGTGCTTTCAGCAGGGAGCTGCGCTAGTCGCTGTTCATGGGACTCAGCTGGTCTGACATGGAACTGTAATGGGCTAAAGGGCTTGAGGGATGTATCTCTGAATGTATTTCACATTCTGTGCTATTAATGTATTGTCATCTCCTTATCGCCTGTTATGTGCCTTGTTGTTTAATGAGGGAAGCATTGGCTGATTGTGAATATTGAGCGTCAAACACTGATAATTCACTGTCCTACACTGCCCCCTAGTGGGAAATCATTTGAATTCGTAGGTAATGACATAATAGTCAACGAATCCTAGAAATTAGCAGTCGTGTGAAATAAGATACAAAAAACAATCAATCAAACTTGACGCAGAATTTGAAAACTATGGAGCGCCATTTGTGCCAAAACTATCCTGCCGTTAGTTTGTCAATTTGTTTGTCAATTCGTTTCTTAATTTGTGAATTTGTCAATGTGTTTGTCAATTCGTCAATTGGTCAATTTGTCCAGCAATTCGTCGATAAATTTGTCAATTCATACAGTAATTCATAAACGTATTTCTTAATTAATCTAATAATTAATTTTAATTTGTCAATTCATTAATACGAAAGACTGCATGGATCTGCAAATTTCCCAACAACCAAACGAACTTCCAACTGTCAATCTCGCACTGTGCCGAAAACACAGTAACCTTTCTAGCCAATGGGAGCACACACTAATATTATCTTGCATGAAAATTCAGGCTCACCTAAAACTGCTTCAGCCAATAATATTTAGAAGGGCGTTTCAAAAGATATTCTATTTAACAAGATACTCGACTCCGTTGATATTCAATGGAGCCTTCCGCCTCACTGCGTGCAAAGCATTGTGCTATATAGAGTTAGGCAAAAATATTCTAAAGAGAGTCGATGCAGGTGTACGAAATGTTGGTTTTCACCATGTTAAAAAAAAAAGGGGGAAAAAAAATGCATAAAACTTTTGAAGTAGATTTCACATTTACCCAAGGCCTTTTGAAGAAAACGGCAACAATAGCAAATGATGACAATACGTAGTTATTATGAAAAATGCTATTTTCTGAGCGCTATGCTGTTTGTTAGCGCATGCGCAGAAACAACGCTCTAAAGAAGCATATTGATTAAATCATTTAACAGTCCGGTAACACCGGTTACTTTAGAAATACATAACATTACAACATAAAATATTATCAAGACACAGCAATATAGTACAGTACACAAACTACCGGCATTTTTTTTTTTTTTTTTTTTTTTGCCTAACTCTCCATATACCACAATGCTTTGCGCACAGTGAGACAGTAGTCTGCAATGAAAATCGGTGGAGTTGAGTATCTTTTATCTAGTAGAGTGCAGGGGGATAGTTGCCAGCAGGTACAGATTCATGTGTGCTGTTTTCTCTAGTAGAGTGCAGGGGGATAGTTACCAGCAGGTACAGATTCATGTGTGCTGTTTTCTCTAGTAGAGTGCAGGGGGATAGTTACCTGCAGGTACAGATTCATATGTGCTGTTTTCTCAAGCACAGTGCAGGGGGATAGTTACCAGAAGGCACTGCCATCTTCACCAGCGAGACTCACTCGGCAGGCAGCAGGAGGTTTTTGTATGAAGTGATATAGAGACTCTCACAGTGTGGGCTTCAGAGCACAGAAGTACGTGGCAGAGTCAGACAGCACAGCTGCAGTGATATTCAGATGAAAGGTCTTCTCTGTCTTGTCAGGAGATGCAGAGGCACGATTTTGAAACCTTGGAGGAATGTCCTCTGACTGAGAATATACATTCAATATGACCCGTGGGGCTTGATTTGGGTCCTGAATGTACCAGAAAGACCGGGAGCAGTGGCTGCTGTTTCATACTTGCACCGAATAATGGTGCTCTCACTCTGTTTAAGGACAATTGGATGTGAAGGTTGAGTCACTGAGTCGGCTCGGGTCATTTCTAAAAGAAAAGACAAAAAACAGAATGAATAAGATTATACTAAAACATACTTACAAACATGTAACACACGACATTATAGCATCCACCTATAGATAATGTGAACTCCCTTCTATATGTGTGTCAATGGTTTGAACTCACTTCGCATTTTCCAGTCATTAATTTATACCAATTGCACTGTTTACTGTATAAGATAAACCACTATTTCTGTTTGCAATTTATTACTAAACTGTACGACTTTAAAATCCATTAAATTTTTATATTGCACTATATGATAGAATAGACTGACACACGTGTTTGACAAATTGCATAACCAGTATGTATACATGGACCTACTTATGCTTAAACAGAACAGCAGCACAGTAACCCAAGTACGTTCCTGTTCCATTCTCAACACGACAAACCTCCCTCTACTGTCTGGCGCAATCTGAAGCTGGAACTGTGAGCCCTGTGTTTCTATAGAGGTGATGTCATGGAAACCAGTGCCCCTCCCCTACACAGTGTAGTTGCCGTCCTCCATTGCCACCTGGTGGTTCTTCAGTTCATCTGCATTCGGGTGGTGTTGAGCTGCACCTTGCAGTTCAGATCTTGTGCAGGCTGATCTTTAAGGGACCTATTCTTATGTTATTTACGCGCTGGAAGAATCTCTTAAACCAAGTGAGAATAGAGCCCTGAATGAATTGCTGAGCGCATCAGTGTTCAGAAGTACCTCGTATATTCTGCTCAGGACGTGTTCACGTGACAATGGGCTGCATTCATCAATGTGTAGGTTTCTTTTTCGAACAGTGCAAGCGATTCATAATCTGTACTTTTCAAAAATTGAGATGCAGAAAGTCATTTTCTCGTCAATCAATTGTCTCTGGGAAGGGTTTATGAAAACTCCTATACAAATATGTAATGGAAAAGTTTCAATTAAAATGTACTCAACAATGATGAATCACAGCTATACTAATTGACAGAGTTAATGATATGTAAACTTGGAAAATGCTTTTTTTTTTTTTTTGCAATTGTTTGGAGTTTTGAAAACCTTCGGTATTTCTTCTCAAAACACTCAATACTGCAGTCAAAAAAAGAAAAGAAAGCTTAGATGTAAGCCCTTTGAGGAAAATCTGTATGACCTCCTTAATAAGGGATGCTGGGAGTGACAGATTGATGAATAGAGCTCACGGTACTGACCTGTGTGAGAGGTGCAGTGAGCAGGGTCCTGCTCAATCAAGGTACCTGCTACATGCAATATTTTCCATTCAGCCATTTTATCCATGTAATCTCTACGATATGGGAAAATAAAGGTTTGTATTGTCGATACTTGATCAAATTCAATGCGGATAAAGTTGACCTTGTCCGCGGTTCTGAATGTGTCAGATACGAAACGCAAATGAAAAGTGTCTCTCAGTTGAATGTATCCATTGCTTATTTGTTGTCAAGCAGTATTGACTGAGTTTATCAACCAGTTTACAAAACAATGTTTGTTGTTTAATGCGGGTAGTTTCTAAGCCCAATACACGACAGTGTATAGAGATTTATTAAGCTTTTTTTTTTTTTTTTTTTTTTTTTTTTAATACCGAGTTATTATATCTGCTTGGAACATTTGTATTGAAAAACAAGAAATAAACAGCAGATTCAGAGGAACACAATCTCCTGGCTGTTATAGGAGATCTTTGTAGTAATTATACCCACAAAACAATATTCACTCCGCTTTTCTTTATTGTATTCGTCGATTTTAACCTCAAACC
This sequence comes from Polyodon spathula, assembly GCF_017654505.1. Taxonomy (NCBI): domain Eukaryota; kingdom Metazoa; phylum Chordata; class Actinopteri; order Acipenseriformes; family Polyodontidae; genus Polyodon; species Polyodon spathula. Next base: position 13,053,735 of record NC_054558.1, read on the forward strand.
TCGCTCCACCCTTTGGTTACATTTGCATCTGAAAACAATGTGAAGAATGCATCTGTAGAAGAGAAAGAGTCGACCAGTCCCTTACACAAACCTGCAGCTCGCACAGCATCCCAGTTTTCTATTACCTGTGATGGCTCTCGCAAGACATGTATGTACCCGACTGCAGTGTAACTTTACCAGTGTAGTTCAGCGCTGCATCTATTATCTAGGGCTGAGGCGCAGGACAGGAAGTACCGCACTGTATTTTAACTTTACCAGTGTAGTTCAGCGCTGCGTCTCTTATCGAGGGCTGAGGGGCAGGACAGGGAGTACCGGACTGTATTGTAACTTTACCAGTGTAGTTCAGCGCTGTGTGTCTTATCGAGGGCTGAGGTGTATTGCAGAGAGTACCGGACTGTATTATAACTTTACCAGTGTAGTTCAGCGCTGCGTCTCTTATCGAGGGCTGAGGGTTAAGCATGACAGTGATTATTGAATGATTTGTACATTTATTTTAAAAAAAGATCGTAAAGAAGGACAATGTCAAACCACTTGCACTTTAGAATTGGAAATAAACACGGAGGTAAATAGTTTATGAAAATATCCTGCACTTTAAGTAATCATCCTGAACAGATATTTAAAATATTTTAATGAGCCTAGTATAAAACACATGCAAACGCACGCCAGCGTGTATAAAATGAACACAAGGCAAACCTCTTTGAATCCGGGATATCCGTACCTGTGATTAAACGTGAATCGATTCCCTTTATATTGATACAAGCACGTCCTTGTCCGACTTCATATTGAAGCGCAGGTATGTGCGCATTGTTTGGTTGTTCACTAGATGTTGTACATGTTCAGTTTCCAGTATAATCTAATATTTATCATTGTAGTTTAGATGTGTGTTTGTGACAAGGCCTTTATTAGAGAGCACAGTAAATACATATATGCTATATTTAAAAATAAAATGCCCAAACAATGTTTATTCAGTAAAGATGTATTTGTTTATTTGTGTGTTGCTTATAACATAGCAGTGCTCGCTTCCCAGCGACAGCGAGTGGGAGAAGTACAGGCGTGGAAAAGTACAGAGCAGTTTAGAAGCAGTTGATAGCTGAAAGCAGGCTGACAGCTGCAGAAGAAACTAAACTTCTATCACTATCTGTGACACCTGCTTGATGTGGGAAATCCGAGAAAACCCAGATGAGCTAAACCAAGTGTGCCTAAAGTGCCGCGCGATCCAGGACTTGCATAAACTAGTAAGTATGCTAGAAATGGAGCTGGAAGAAGTGCGACAGCAACAGGATCTTGAGGAACTGGCACACCCACAATTCATGGAAGTCTGCATCACCCCTAACAGACTGAAAGCCACCAGGGAGATAGGTCAGAACAGCTGGGTTCAGGTAGGCAGAAGCAGGGAAAAAAAGAAACTTCGTCAAACACAACCACCAGAAATCAAAACAACCAACAAATCTGAGTCACTTCAGAATTTTGATGAGCAGAACCAACAACAAGAGAATGAAAGGAACAACATCCAGGACCCTATTGACAGTGGTGACCAGACAGCAAAAAGAAGGGAGGTCATGATTGTTGGGGACTCCATATTGAGAAGCACAGCAAGTTCAATTCGCAGTTTGGACCCCCTTACTACAACAGTGTGCTGCCTTCCGGGAGCCTAGGTCAAGCACATCACTGAGAACGTGGACAGGCTCCTAGAACGAACAGGAGACGACCCGGTAGTAGTCGTCCACATCGGTACAAACAACATTGGAAGAGACAGACCAAAATCCCTGCAAAACAAATTCAGAGAGCTAGGAAGGAACTTAAAAGAGAAAATCAAAACTGTGGTATTTTCTGGTATACTACGGGCACCTTGCAAAGGACCATATGGACAGCTGGAAATAATTAATCAAAACGCATGGCTGAAGACGTGGTGCACACGGGAAGGCTTCACCTATCTTGATCACTGGACCACATTCTACAACGAGGACTATCTGTATAGAGGGGACAGACTGCACTTAAATAACAAGGGAACCAGTCTACTTGGAGAAAAGATCCTTGAGCAGGTTCAGAAGCATTTAAACTAGAAAGGAAGGGGGGAGAAATTAACAAAAAAACAGAAGGGAGACCGCATCAAAACAAGAACAACAACTCAGGTAAGACAACCATTAAATGTATTTATCTAAATGCTAGAAGTATCAGAAACAAAATTCTAGAACTTGAAGCTACTGCACTAACAAGTAACTATGATGTGATAGGTGTTACAGAAACTTGGTTGTCTGAGAGTGATGGGGACAAATATAATATTTGTGGGTATACACTGTATAGGAAAGACAGGCAGGACAGAAGAGGAGGAGGGGTAGCGCTATACATAAGAAACAGTCTTGAAGCCCAGGTGTTAAACCTGGACAAAGAAAATAAAGCCGAATCAACATGGGTCAGGATAATGGACAAAAATTCAAAGGGCATAATAATAGGAGCATGCTATAGACCGCCTGTTGTGTGAAATTTAATTACTTTAAATTTAAAAGGAAGTTGATGTGGAAGTAAATAAGACAGTTACTTCACAGAGTAATTTTAAAAGGTCCTTTATTATTTCACACACACACACACACACACGCAGTTACATACACAGATGATATACTGTGAATAACGATATCCCTAACGGGACACAACCCAACAAGGTTACATACAAAGATTATATTAATCACAGATCAATACAATCCATGAGACGCAACTGAACTAATTCTTACCCTTCCAAGCGGATCGGGAGAGCCCTTCGACCCTGGTAAGAGAAAGCAGCTGTCTCCAAGAAATTACCGAGCAGGACTGCGCGCTAATCCTCACGGCTGACTCTCATCAGAGCAGGGGAGAACCCCTTCCTTTATAACTTACCAAGTTTGGCTTTTGCATGCGAGAGAGTAATTGGCAAGATCACTCCCTTGAGGCTCGGCCCTCTGAATAAACCATTCCTTTCCCTAGAACATTCTAACAAAAACAAGTTATATAAACGTGACAAAAGCAAGTTATATAAGATATGGGGTTATTATATGGCAAGGGCACAGATGAACTCGAACGCATTTCTAGAACTTTCTAGAACACACTTTTTTTTTATTACACCGCCAGATTCAGACGGTGAGCAAAATAATCTGTTATACAATGACATTAGAAATGCATGTAGCAAAGGAGAAACCATACTAATGGGGGATTTCAACTTCCCCCATATAAAATGGGAAAACCCGGTGGGTAGCACGAAGGATGAAATAGAAATGGTGGAAATGACAAATGACTGCTTCCTAACACAATTTGTCAAGGCACCGACTAGAGGGGAGGCATGCCTTGATTTAGTCTTTTCAAATAACGAAGACAGAATAACTAAAACAGAGGTCAGAGAACCACTGGCAAACTCAGACCACAACATGGTCTCGTTTGAAGTGTTTTTTAAAACCCCAAAAGTAATGACTAAAGCTAAGGTTTACAATTTTAGAAAAGCAAACTATGAAGGTATGAAACAGAGACTAACATAAGTAGATTGGAGTAAAATAGAGAAAACACCCACATAAGAAGGATGGTTATTCTTCAAAAATGTAGTACTAGAGGCGCAAAATAATTACATCCCTAAAGTAGAAAAATCTAAATGTAAAACTAAATTGCCAAAATGGTTTAATAGATCAATTAAAAAAAATATTCAGCGAAAAAAGGCACTTTACAGAGCATTAAAAAAGGACCAAAAAGAAAGTACGCAGAAAGAGTACACAGAACTGCAAACGCAAGTCAAAAAGGAAGTTAGAAAGGCCAAGAGAGAAATAGAAATGAACATTGCTAAGGGAGCTAAAACCAATTCCAAAATGTTTTTCCAATATTACAACAGCAAGAGAACATTCAAAGAGGAGATTAAATGTTTAAGAGATACAAATGGCAAAATCGTAGATGAAGAAAAAAAAATAGCAAATATATTAAATGATTACTTTTCACAAGTTTTTACAAAGGAAGATACTGACAACATGCCCCACATGTCATCCAGTTCCTATCCAGTTTTAAATAACTTTAGCATAACTGAGGCAGAAGTGTTAAAGGGACTAGGAGCTCTTAAAATAAACAAATCCCCTGGGCCGGATGAGATCCTCCCAGTAGTACTCAAAGAAATGAAAGAAGTAATTTACAAACCACTAACCAAGATCATGCAGCAGTCTCTTGACACAGGGGTGGTACCGACAGACTGGAAAATTGCAAACGTAATACCGATCCACAAAAAGGGAAACAAAACTGAACCAGGTAACTACAGACCAGTAAGCCTGACTTCTATTATATGCAAACTTATGGAAACTATAATAAGATCCAAAATGGAAAATTACCTATATGGTAACAGGGTCCTGGGAGACAGTCAACATGGTTTTAGGAAAGGGAGATCGTGTCTAACTAACTTGCTTGATTTTTTTGAGGATGCAACATCGATAATGGATAATTGCAAAGCATATGACATGGTTTATTTAGATTTCCAGAAAGCTTTTGACAAAGTCCCGCACAAAAGATTAATTCTCAAACTGAACGCAGTTGGGATTCAAGGAAACACATGTACATGGATTAGGGAGTGGTTAACATGTAGAAAACAGAAAGTACTGATTAGAGGAAAAACCTCAGAATGGAGTGTGGTAACCAGTGGTGTACCACAGGGATCAGTATTAGGTTCTCTGCTATTCCTAATCTACATTAATGATTTAGATTCTGGTATAGTAAGCAAACTTGTTAAATTTGCAGACAACACAAAAGTAGGAGGAGTGGCAAACACTGTTGTAGCAGCAAAGGTCATTCAAAATGATCTAGACAAGATTCAGAACTGGGCAGACACATGGCAAATGACTTTTAATAGAGAAAAGTGTACTGCACGCAGGAAATAAAAATGCACATTATAAATATCATATGGGAGATACTGAAATTGGAGAAGGAATCTATGGAAAAAGACCTAGGAGTTTTTGTTGATTCAGAAATGTCTTCATCTAGACAATGTGGGGATGCTATAAAAAAGGCTAACAAGATGCTCGGATACATTGTGAAAAGTGTTGAATTTAAATCAAGGGAAGTAATGTTAAAACTGTACAATGCACTAGTAAGACCTCATCTTGAATATTGTGTGCAGTTCTGGTCACCTCGCTATAAAAAAGATGTTGCTGCTCTAGAAAGAGTGCAAAGAAGAGCGACCAGAATTATTCTGGGCTTAAAAGGCATGTCATATGCAGACAGGTTAAAAGAATTGAATCTGTTCAGTCTTGAAAAAGAAGCCTACGTGGTGACCTAATTCAAGCATTCAGAATTCTAAAAGGTATTGACAGTGTCGACCCAAGGGACTTTTTCATCCTGAAAAAAGAAACAAGGACCAGGGGACACAAAAGGAGATTAGACAAAGGGGCATTCAGAACAGAAAATAGGAGGCACTTTTTTACACAGAGAATTGTGAGGGTCTGGAATCAACTCCCCAGTAATGTGGTTGAAGCTGACACCCTGGGATCCTGGGATGAGATTCTGGGATCAATAAGCTACTAACAACCAAACGAGCAAGATGGGCCGAATGGCCTCCTCTCGATTGTAAACTTTCTTATGTTCTTATGACAGGACCAGCAGCACATTGTAATGTGGCTTGTAATGTTGATCAAAGCTCTCAATCTGGCACAAGATTCCAAGCAGTGCTGTTTGACAAAACACACAGTGAACTTCTACACTGCAACAACAACAACAACATCAACAATGCTATAGCAATAAGCTAAATAAATACATACAAATAACATAATAATAATAATAATAATAATAATAATAATAATAATAATAATAATAATAATAATAATATAATAATAATAAAACGTTACATTTAACTTACGAAATAAGATATTTTTATTCAAATGTAGTTTTTTTTTTTTTTTTTAATCAAATATTCACAGTAATCGGATGTTTTTTTTTTTTTTTTTTTTAAAGCTTCTTGCTCTCTTATATACCATAATAATAACATACTGCACATACACATTGTAACTGAGATGTTTAACCCGCAGCAGCACAAATAAAGCAGACTTGTGATGTTGTTTGTGTGTTTTTCCAGTGAAGGGGTTAATTAGTGCGCTCTGAATAGGCTGTGTTATTGTAGAAGGCAATAATGTAAATACAGCACCGTGGTACTCAGTGCACACAGGTACACTGCAGAATCACACAGCTGCGTGTTCACGATTGTTAAACTAGTCATCTTCTGCGATGTGTCCAACTGACTGGAAAACCTGGCCTCAGTTTCATCTGATCGGAGTTCTTCAGTGGAACCTTTCAGGCGATGACGCAGATATCGAGGAGAGCTGCCCTGGAGTCTGCTTGTACCAGAACAGATTCTCACTGTCAATGCTATTGCTCAGGGAGTAATTGCAGAATATCCTTGTGTCGCTGCTAACTTTCGAGGTAATCGTGTGTGGCAAAGTGGCTAGTGGAGGGGAACAGGTATAACGGTGATGCGATGCAGGAGTGACAGGCAGACAACAGTTTCCAGTGACAAGGTGCTTTTATTTATAATCCAGGTCTGGTGACCGTTAAATAATAAATCCCCGGCTATACACAACAATGTGTAAAGCACGGGGATAGCAATAATACAGACACAGTCCCGAACAAAACGAACACACGGTCACCAGTCCTGGGTGAGTGCAGACGTGCTTGTGGTGGGTGAAGACACTGTATTTCGTGACGGTTCCGTGCAGTGGTGATCCGGATTGTGCTGACCCTGGTCGACAGCTTCGGACCGGTGAGTTAACTGTCTGGTGGTGCAAAACGCAGACAATTACAAACAAACACAACAAAACACAACACGCAGTTCTCTTTACAACGAGAGCTCCTCTCTCGCTCCTTCTCTCTCCAAGCGTTAACCCAAACGAAGGAAAAGACCAGCGTTACCCTGGCCCCTATATGTAATCCCGCATGATATCAAGATAAACGGTTGCAGCTGCCTTATTACTTGCAGCTGCCTCTCGTTTATCTCTCAAATCAATACGGTCTTACAACAGAGTCGCGCTTCCCTCCAGGCTGACCCACTTCCCTGACCCGGAAACGAACTGTCAGGCCAGCCCTTCCAGATGCTTCTCCTCCCGTTCTTTAGCGCCCTCACAGGTTGGGAGGAAGATTCATCACCAGAACTCATCTTTCCGTCACATATCCCACCGCTCAGAGTGGAGCCGAAGGAACACTCGGCTAAATCTACCTTCCCCATTACTCCCCCCTCCCGGGAAAAATAATCCGCATTTTGGTGGTCTTTCCCCGCACGGTGTACCATGTGGTACATGAAGGGCTGCAATGCCAGATACCACCGAGTTATCCGGGCATTGCTGTCCTTCATTGTGCTTAACCACTTGAGTGGGGCGTGGTCTGTGACCAGATCGAATGAGTGTCCCAGCAGGTAGTATCGTAAAGAGTGAGTAGCCCATTTAATGGCCAAACACTCTTTTTCGACTACGGAGTAGTTGCGTTCCCGAGGTAACATTTTTTTACTGAGGTATAATATCGGGTGCTCTACTCCAGCTACTTTTTGGGACAAGACTGCACCCAAACCTACATTCGATGCGTCGGTGTGGAGGATGAATCTCTTGGTGAAATCTGGAGTAATAAGAGTGGGGGCCTGGCAAAGTGTACGCTTAATAGTATCAAACGCTCCCTGACACTCAGCTGACCATTTAATTAAATTTGGAGCACTCTTTTTGGTGAGGTCGACTAACGGGTTAACCACTGTGGCGTACTCGGGGATGAAGCGGCGGTAATAACCGGCTAAGCCCAGTAGTGACCTCACCTGAGTCTTGGTTTTGGGGATCGCTGCATCAACCAAAGCCTGGATTTTGGTGACTACAGGTCTCACCCTTCCATTCCCCATTAAAAATCCCAAATATTGAGTCTCTGTTTTGGCAAACGCACATTTCCTCAAGTTAGCTGTCAGCCGGGCTGCCCTTAGAGACTGAAGAACGGCTGCAACCCTAGCCAAATGCTCTCGCCAGGTGGAGCTGTAAATCACCACATCATCAATATACGCTGCTGCATATTCATGATGTGGGCGTAAAACCTGGTCCATCAGTCTCTGAAAGGCAGCGGGCGCACCATGTAGCCCAAACGGCATGGTTTTAAAGTGGAACAGCCCTTCTGGTGTTGAAAATGCGGTTTTCTCTCTGGAGCTGCGGGTTAAAGGGATTTGCCAGTATCCCTTCGTCAGGTCCAGAGTGGAAATAAACCTCGCTTTTCCCAGTCTGTCTAAAAGTTCGTCGACCCGAGGCATGGGATATGCATCGAACTTAGCAATAGCGTTCACCTTTCTGAAATCCACACAGAAGCGGTTGGTGCCGTCTTTCTTAGCCACTATGACGATCGGACTGCACCACTCGCTCCTGGAAGGCTCAATCACCCCAAGCTCGAGCATATCCCATACCTCTTTGCGAACGCCACTTCGTCGACTTTCCGGGATCCGGTACGGTCTCTCTCGCACTGTGACACCTGGTGGAGAGATAATGTCATATTCAACTAAGTTTGTCCTGCCGGGCACGTCAGAAAAAACATCGCTGAACTCCTCAATAAGCTTACGCAGCTCTCTTTGCTGATCCGGAACCAATTGTTCCCCCATAGAAATCGCTCTTGTGCTCGGGGTCTCTGGACAGGGACCTAAATCATCCTCCATATTGCCTGGGGCTATAAATAAGACCTCCCTTGCCTGCCAGGGCTTTAATAAATTGACATGATAAATTTCACGTTCATTTCGGCGATCGGGCTGTCTAATTTCATAATTTACTTTCCCTATAGCCCGAATCACCTCATACGGCCCCTGCCATTTAGCACACAGTTTCGATTCTGATGAGGGAAGTAGCAGCATTACCTTGTCCCCTGGTCGAAAGGTTCGAATCCGTGCATTTTTGTTGTAATGCTGCTGTTGTCGGTGCTGAGCCGATCTGAGGTTGTCTTGGGCCAAACGACCGACCAAATCCAGGCGATCTCGTAGTAGGAGCACATACTTCACTACATTTTTAGACGAGCCTTTGTGCTCCTCCCACCCCTCCCTCAGCAGGTCGAGAATGCCGCGAGGCTGCCGGCCGTACAGGAGCTCAAAGGGGGAGAACCCCGTTGAACTCTGCGGCACTTCTCTCACCGCAAAAAGGAGGTAGGGAAGAAGCGATGCCCAATGTTTCTGCTCCTGTGTTACAAATCGCCTCAGCATCGACTTTAAGGTCTGATTAAAACGTTCAACCAAACCGTCCGATTGTGGATGATAAACGGACGTCCTGATGGGACGTATTTTTAATATTTTGTACACCTGCTGTAACGTATTGGACAAAAAATTGGTTCCGTGATCAGTCAAAATCTCCTTGGGGATCCCTACTCTAGCCATAATCTGCGCTAACTCGGTGGCTATTGCAGCTGCACTAGTGGACCTCAATGGAACTGCCTCTGGGTATCGCGTTGCATAATCCACCACTACTAATATATGCGTATACCCAGAGTCAGAAGGTAGCAACGGGCCCATTATGTCCATTGCAATGCGCTCGAACGGAGTGGAAATAATCGGCAGTGGGACCAAAGGAGCGGGGCGCACTCGACCTGGCGCTACTCGCTGGCAGTCTGGGCATGTGGCTACATATTTCGACACATCAGTATGAAGACCGAGCCAATAGAATCGAGCCAATATTCGCTCCCTCGTCTTCTCGGCTCCGAGGTGCCCCGCAAAAGGGATATCATGCGCCAGCCTCATGACCTCGGTCCGACAAGACGGGGGAACCAATAATTGTGTTACAGGCTGTCCTGTGCCCGCGGCTAGGTTTACCCTATATAGTAATTGCCCCTTTATACTGAAATGTGGATATACTAGCGGCCCAGCGCCATCAACATCCTTACCTTCAATGGACCGGACCTGCCCCCAAGCGTGCACCAGTGACGGGTCGTTCTTTTGGCCCCACACTAGGTCCGCGCTTGAGTACCACGGGTCCGGTATATTGAGAGGGGCTGGAATAACCTCTGCCCTAGTCGGCCCAGTAACCTCGCTCTCTCGGTCGCACTGCGTTCCCACTCCCTTCGACTGGCGTTTGTTACCATTACAGCACTCTCCCACCAGACCCCAGCCTTGTCTCAAAGACGCTCCCTCCCATTTCGCGGTCCGTCTCTCCTTATTTGTTTTTCTAGGACGGAACAGAGGGGAAAACATTTCAGGATGAAAAGGAAACACATCACCAATCCGTTCCTTTTTCCCTTTTTTCTGCCACGTTTACGTGTGTGGCTGAGACTGCCATTATTTGCACCAATTCTTTGAATTTTGGCCAGTCTCGGCCCAGAATAACTGGGTGCGGCAACCTTTCCGCCACCCCGACTACAAGGTGACGTTTTATCGGTCCTACCGATAAATATACTTTTAGGGTGGGGTATGCCGCCGTGTCTCCATGGATACAGGAGATGGCCACCTGACCTTGTGGCCGCCACGACATACCGCCCAAGAGAGCTGTCCTGATCAAGGTTTGCTCACACCCTGTGTCCACTAACGCGTGGGTTTTCACATTCCCTAAAACCACGTCAATCAGACAGGGCCCCTCCCAACCGTTTTCCCCCTGCTTACCCGTTCCAGGTGTCCAGTTGCATGCAGCCACGTCACACTCCATAGCAGCGGGGCATGACCTGGCCCTATGTCCTGGCTGGTTACACCTAAAACAGAGTGGAGGGACAGAGGGGGCATAGGTTAAATATCTGTCCCGCTGCTGGTAGGGCAACGGGGCAGGGGCAACACCTCTACCCCAGCTGGGGGCCATCCTCGGTCTCCATGGGGGGGAGGCAAGGGGGCCCAACGGGGTCGGCGGTCTGGGAGGTCTGGGTGCCGGGACCGAGGGTGATGGTGGTGGTGTTGGAGGAGAGGGAGGGAGAGGTTGGTTCCTGAGCAGGGCAGGGGCTGACAGGATCCCGACCCGGGCTGACGTCAAAGAGTCCTCAAAATCTTCGGCCAATTTGACCGCCTCCTCCAGGGTGTCAGGGTTGTGGCGCCGTACCCACGCCTGAGTTTCGGCGCCGACCACATGGCAGAATTGTTCCACCACAATGGCTTCCCCCATTTGTTGAGCGGTCTTCTTCTCTGGGGTCAGCCAATGGACCATGTGGTCGCACAACCGCTGTGCCACCACCCTGGGGCGTGTCTCCGGGGCTCTCCGGTACTCGCGGAACCGCGTCCGGTGGGTCTCCGCGGTGATGTTGAGACGACGGAGGATAGCCTGCTTGACTAGGTCATAGTCAGTGGCGTACTGGTCGCTCAGGGCTTGGTAAGCTGCCTGCGCTTCCCCGATCAGGCAAGGTCCTAGCTGGCTTGCCCAGAACTCCCGAGGCCATCCCGCCGCGGTTGCCAGCCGCTCGAACGCCACCAAAAATGCCTCCGGATCATCCTCCGCCGTCATTTTCATGGCCCGTGCCTTCGGGGCCGACATCAATGATGTTCCGGTAGGGGTCGCTCCTGCAGCAACGATCAGCCCTACCCGTTCAATGAGCGCCGTATAGCGCTCCTCCCTCCGTCTCTCCTCTGCATCCCGTCTGGTCTCCAGTGCCTGCAGCAACTCCGCCAGCGCGTTGCGGTCCATAGTCCCGTGTTCTGACACCACGTGTGGCAAAGTGGCTAGTGGAGGGGAACAGGTATAACGGTGATGCGATGCAGGAGTGACAGGCAGACAACAGTTTCCAGTGACAAGGTGCTTTTATTTATAATCCAGGTCTGGTGACCGTTAAATAATAAATCCCCGGCTATACACAACAATGTGTAAAGCACGGGGATAGCAATAATACAGACACAGTCCCGAACAAAACGAACACACGGTCACCAGTCCTGGGTGAGTGCAGACGTGCTTGTGGTGGGTGAAGACACTGTATTTCGTGACGGTTCCGTGCAGTGGTGATCCGGATTGTGCTGACCCTGGTCGACAGCTCCGGACCGGTGAGTTAACTGTCTGGTGGTGCAAAACGCAGACAATTACAAACAAACACAACAAAACACAACACGCAGTTCTCTTTACAACGAGAGCTCCTCTCTCGCTCCTTCTCTCTCCAAGCGTTAACCCAAACGAAGGAAAAGACCAGCGTTACCCTGGCCCCTATATGTAATCCCGCATGATATCTAGGTAAACGGTTGCAGCTGCCTTATTACTTGCAGCTGCCTCTCGTTTATCTCTCAAATCAATACGGTCTTACAACAGAGTCGCGCTTCCCTCCAGGCTGACCCACTTCCCTGACCCGGAAACGAACTGTCAGGCCAGCCCTTCCAGATGCTTCTCCTCCCGTTCTTTAGCGCCCTCACAGGTTGGGAGGAAGATTCATCACCAGAACTCATCTTTCCGTCACATCGTGTCATTGAGTTGATTAATTTCATCTCCACGTCTACAGTCTGTAATTCTATATATATATATATATATATATATATATATATATATATATATATATATGAGAGAGAGAGAGAGAGAGAGAGAGAGAGAGAGAGAGAGACTTTGACTTCTAAAATACCTTTATTCTATGAAATCGAAGACAATATAAAAAAAACTAAATAAAGCCACTCTTTAAAAGGAAGCCAAAAAAAAAAAAACACTGGTGCAAAACACAAACAGATCCAAACATTTCTCATTCCAGTTTCAAAAGTTCCAGTTCAGTGGGATCTCAGTCTTTCAGAGTCTTTCTCACATGAGAAGAACAAGCTGCCCCCTCCTCGCTTATGGCACATACCCCCTCCCCAATGCACCAATGTCTCTCAAAACTGTCCAGGTCATGCACCATTTTAAAATAGGCAAACTCCATCTTGAGCCTGGAGACCATCAGGACCCTAAAAATATTAATAGGATTTATAAAACCAGTGGCTAAAATGCTAGTTTCTGGGGATTTTAAAATAGCTAATTTCCCCTGACCAAGGACAAAATTAACCAATGAGCACATATCCCTCCGTGCAAAATTATACTTTACACTCAAATTTTTAGTAAAAATAACCCCTAAGAAAGCCAACAGGTTCTCTAAAAACAAAAAGAACGGCTACAGCCAAGGGCAATCAACAAACAGGTGGAAATGGTCTCCTCCGCTGGACAGAAGAGGCACTGGACACTAACCCCCGGCTCCACTCGGCTCAGGTAACTATTTGTGGCTATAATGCCATGCAGCACTCTCCACTGCAGGTCTCCGGAGCTTTTAGGCAAGGGAAGCTTATACACCACCCTCCAGGCAGGAACTTCATCAAAAGGGACACCAAAGTACGTCCTCCACTTAGTGTCCAACAAGTCTTTCAACTTATTAAAATGTCTGGTTTTCACACAGATTTCACAGAGAGTCTTTATCTCTATTGTGTGGAAAGCCACCTCAGTGACATTCCTAAGTGACAGCAGCTTTCCAACCGGCTCTTCCTCCTCCTCCTCCACTGTCACTGAAGGGGAAACCAGCACTGCAGGGAACACGGGTTCCTGCTCTGGGGCTACGTGCTCCTCCAGAAACCTGCTCAGAAACTGGGAAAGTGCCGGACAGAGGGATGCCTGGAGATCACTCAGCACCTTCTCCAGGAAACGCTCTGATCTAATAT